>NC_054379.1:128770140-129070140 GCF_017654675.1 Xenopus laevis | reverse complement strand
TTATATAGTTTAACAGGAAATTCCAATTATCTCATATAATAATAATAATATAGAAAGTCACAATAAGGACCAATGAATAAATGAATTTTTAAATGCATTTGGATTTACTTTAGGTTCATAGTTTTTATATGGCATTTATCAACTTGTTTATGTTTTTAATAATAGTATGTATTAGCTTTGGCCAGCCATGTAATAATTTTTAAATCCATTTTTAGTAGGTAATCTTCTTTCTAATCTTCTTTGCTAGTAGATTATTACAAAAAAGTGAACATGGAGTCCCTCATATAAATATCCCATATCTATATTTGAAAAAAACGTACAAAATACAATCTACCGTAATACAAGTAATACATATATATCCACCAGATACCCTCTTTTTGTTATAATTAAATTTTTTATTTGTTTCTAGTGAATTGATCCAAAAAGCTTTTAAGTGCCTTTATTTGTTATATGATAGTTAACATTACAGAATCTCGGCAGTATCTCCAGAAGCAAAATACACTAAAGCAAAGAAGTAGGACTCAATTTTCAGTAGCTGGTAGCAATTATACTGAACAGATTGTTTTACATTTTTAATGTGTGATTCCTAAAGGCTTTGGGAAACTTTTTTGATTAGACGAATATTACATAGTAAAGTAATTTATGCAGAAAATATATGTATTTTTTCAGTTACCTCATGTTAACATAAAACATAAGTGAAATAATGTTCACAGACTTCTTTTCAATTATAAGAGCACCAGAGTCAGATTTCATAGCATCTATATACCAATCCTGTTTACCTGGTTCAAGCTTGTCTCATGAGGTTAGACCATATATTCAGCCATACAAGTTGGAATAGATTGCATATACTGAAAATTATGATATAATTGGCATCACTGAGAAATGATGAAATGAAACATGTGACTGGGCTATGAATTTATATGGTACACGAGGGATTAAAAAATGTTGGAGGGATTTGTCTTTATGTAAAGCCAGAATTAAACCCATGCAATAAAGAAATAGCTAGGGATAGCGCTGTGGTAGGTGTGGAATACCTTTGGTTAGAGATGTCAGTTGGACTAATAATTACAAAGAAAATTATCATTGGAGTATGCGACAAACCAACCAGTATACAGTAAGTGAGCAGAATGATGCCCAACTATTACAAATGGAAGAGAAGTTGTTATCATGGATGATTTCAGATGGGGCAGCCAAATCAATAAAAGCTAGTAGGTATGTAAATATTCTAAATGACAACTTTTTATTTCTACTAGGTCAGGAGCCTAATAAGAACAGTTTACGTTTGGATCTGATAACTAATAATACCAAGCTTATCTCTAGTATTTGTGTGGTTGATCATTTAGGGAACAGTGATCATATCATTCTTTGAGATTATGTTGCAGACTACTCTATAAGGAATTAACTAAAACACCAAGGGTGTTATTTATCAAGCTCTGAATTTATCTCAGTATTATTAAGATAAAAATTCGAGCAATTCCAAATTCCCAAATGGACCTTAGGGCAAACTTCGGACCTTTGCCCAAAAAGTCTGAAGTTTACAGACTTTTCCGCAAAAAACACACATTTTTCGGAGTATTCGGACTTCTTGGGACAAAATCTACTAAATCATTTGATATCGGTACTGACAGCAGCGCAGACACTGGGAACTTCCCCATTGACTAATACAGGACGCCGAGAGCTTTGAGATGCCAGGGTTTCAGATTCTGAGTTTTCAAACCAGCCCAAAAAATTCATATTTTGAAAAATCAGAATTTTCCGGATTTTGGGTATTCGGAGCTTAATAAATAACCCCCAAAATGTAAGATGTGCAAACTTTTGTAGTATGAGGGCAAACTGCAATATATTAACTGGCAAAGGCTTTTCATAGGGTTAAACACAGAAGGAACATGGAATGTCTTTTAAATGTCTTTAAAATGCTTTTTAATAAATAAACATCATGTTAATAGTTAAATTAAGAAACATTGTGCTGGAACATATTTGTACTGGCCAAAGATTAGATTACAAAGGGTGGTGGTATTTTTAATTGGATCAGTGTTGTTAGTGGAGTACCACCGGGGTTTTCCTCAGGGGGCCAGAGCCCAACTTCCTGCTTTACATCTCTCAATGGACATAATTGTTGAGTGAGTTTGCACTTGATCCTCAGCATACAGGTCAGATTCAAAAGCAAACAGGTATGACCCATATGGCCTCCCTCAAGTCACTGATTGGTTAGTGACTGATAACCAATCAGTAGAAACCAAGAGAGCTGCAAAGCAGGAAGTAGTGTTCTGGCTATTATGTTAGACATCCAGTCACTCAAGCTTTTATAGATTTCATTTTTGGATAAATAGCTATGGGCCAGATTCAATTCAGTGAGAAAAAGGTTTATCACGTGAAAACTCATGAGCCAGATTCTATTATCCCATGGTTTATCAAGTGAAAACTCTATTCAAGGGGGGGAAAACTAAAACTGAATTTGGAGTAAAGATTTTTCTCCTCAAATTGAATCTCGTCCATGACTTTTTCTCCCTGAATTGAATCTGGGAAAACATTTTTTATTTTGCACAGCTTATCTATTTATCCAGTTCCTAAATCCTTTAAGAGTAGCTTGGATGATTTCTTGAGCAAGCAATATCCAAGGCTATTGAGATCTTAAGATCTAGTTAGTATAGATATTGGTATATATAATTTATATATGGGAGTGTATAGATGATTAGTGATGGGCGAATTTGTGCCGTTTCGCCGAAAAATTCGTGAATTTCACGCGAAATTCGTGAAATGGCGAAAAATTTGCGAAAAATTCTCGTTTTTGACGCCGGCGCACGTTTTTGACGCCGGCGCCCGTTTTTTTATGCCAGCGCCCGTTTTTGATTTTTTGCCGCAAATTTTCGCGGACGTTTATTTTATTCGCTGGCAGCGAATCACACAAATTCGCCGCGAATTCGCGCCTGGCGAATAAATTCGCCCATCACTATAGATCATCAGTATAAGTATGTGTATATATGTGCACTGCAGTTCATTCAGAGGGGTTGAACTTTGTGGACTTTTTTTTCACCCAACTTAACTATTTAACTATAAAAGTACAGATTTTAGTCATTCAAAATTGAATGGAGCCTCTATTTCACAAGAAGCATTTCAGGTAGAAGTTAATTGCAGAGGTCCCTTCAACCATTTGAAGATGTTAATAGCCTTCATGATGTTCAAGTTTTTTTTGGTGGGTTACGCTTGAAAACTTGATCAATTAAAGTGATTCAAGTTTTTTTTCTTATGAAAACTCAGGTTTTTAACTGAAAAAACTGGGTTTTCATTTGGAGATTCCAGTTTTTTTCCATTTCAGTTTTTTTATTAAATTAGAAATTTAGAAACCATTTAAGTTTTCATTTCATTCGGGTTTATTAAAGGTTTAAAAAAGCTCACATAATTCTAAAATTCGATCTTTAATAAATAACCCCTTGACATTTTGTAAATATATTCAAATTGTAAAATATACATTAGAAAGTGAAAAGTGTAAATTGTAAAATATAATCATTAGAAAATCTCATTAAAAACAAGGAATTATGAGTAATATTGACATTATTCTGGTACTCCCTTGGATACTTCTTAGCAATGAAAACCATCTAATTTTTATGCAGTTGGATCAGCTCCACAATTATATTGAAAACAAAAGCATTCCTCGAGAAATAGCAACCACTGGTAACACATCAGTTGTAATAAGACCAGTCACAAACTTGGGGCTTTGTAACATGCTACAAAGACAGAACGGAACATTTTAACAAATAGATAGAATTGTCCAAAAATGTAAGGAAAATCAAGTACAAAAACAAAAATTAAAGATTGCAAAAAAGGATGTACAAGAAAATGGAAAGAAAATGAAAATGTGTGAAAGGAGCTCTGCTTTTTTATTGAATACAATTACATGTGTAGTATTGCAGTCTATCGTAGAAATTAAAACTGTATTCGAAATATTGTTTGAAACCTAGTCTCTGCATGTAACTATTAAATTGTGACTGCAGATCAGTGTACTGTACCTATGCCCACTTACAGTACATAGACTATATTTCTATCAAAGCAATCCGTTATTTCTTCATATCAAGAACTATAACTCCTAGCAACCACCTTCCTACTACTTATTCAGAAAGACAATAACTCTGAAATTCACTCATTGTGGGAGAACAAAATGTGTCTTTGGATCCATATGCAGAAACAGCCATTCTCTTACATACATTATCCACAACATGCTAAGCAGAAATGATAGTGCTCATTTGCAATTTTTTTGCTCAATTTTCAAATTCCAAGCCTTCAGTTGCCTGAAGGTATAATCTCTTTCAGTCAGACAGACAATTATTGCAGGTTTTAAGCTTGACATAATAAAACATTTTTTATGGGGCAGAGGATAATATGTATAGTTAGAATACAGACTTTTCATCAGGATGGTGTAGATAATTGCTTAATATTGATAATATAAGAAAAAAAAAGTTGAATATGACAGTTAAATATTTAGATTTCCCCTTTCAATAAAAAACATTTCGATTTCCCAGATACACTTTACACAAGAAAATGTGAAATAATGTATTGGTATTGCTAAGCCCAGTGCATTTCTCCTACTCCATGACATTAATTCATTAATTCTAAGCTTGTATACAGTAGTAATTAGCTCCCCAGCTGTAAATAATTGTCAAAACAACAATTTCAGTAGAATACTTGGATTAAATTATTGATTATGTCTACTGCACATGTTTAGAATGTAATGCAAGTGTAATATTTTAGTGTAGCTAATGTGATTAATGCATTATTCTGGTTTGTGCTTGGAGAGGTAGAGTTTGCAATATCAGAACCCTCAGGGGTTGTTCTGTCTTTTTATGGTTTTTAACTCTAATTATTAAAGGAATTGTTGAGTGTAAAAATAAAAACTGAGTAAATAGATAGGCTCAATATAGTTAGGTAGCCAAAACTCTAATCTATAAAGGCTGGAGTGAACAAATATCAAACATAAAAGAATAGAACCCAACTTCCTCCTTTTTAGCTCTCTGATTGGTTACCAGTCTGATCAATCACTCGTTGCTGACTAACTAGGAGTTAGAGAGCTGAAAAGCAGGAAGTTGGGTTCTGTTTTGTTAGACATCTGCTCACTCCAGCCTTTATAGATTACATTTTTGGCTAACTAACTATATTAGAATTTTTTGCACAACCTATTCTATTATATTCCTATTCTCTATTTACCAGTTTTTATTTTTACATGAAACTTTTCCTTTAAGGAGTATATGTGACATAAAATATACATTAATCAGAAAATGAATAGGAGTCCTTGTTTTGCATAAAGGTCCCAAGTTCTTTTTTCTGTAATGTACTGCATTCAAGGATTTTTTCTGTATGGAAAACCACAAAATATATGTATCTTATATTTTTCTTATCAAAACCTATAAACCATAGCAACCACCTTCCTACACATTCTTCAGAGAGACAGTGACTCTGAAACAAATTTTATAATTTTAGACATATCTTTTGCCTACCCTATGACACATGATTTTGTTACACATGTCATTTTAAAACCTTTCCTCAGTTCCATCTGCCTTGTGTCCATAAACTCTTTGAAAGCCAAGTCTTTACTAAATACACAAATGTCGTACAAACTCTTTTATTGAACCCTTATCATCTGCCATTCCATTGGGATGCTTAGCTGACACTGCTTTGATAAAAGTAAAAATCAAGAAAACCTAGTGAAACCTAGTACACTACTAGCCCAGGGCAAAAAGCTGATGTGTGATCATTGATGATTATTCCCAACTCGTAAGTCTCTGCTGCAGGTCATTTCAGCTGCAAATTCTGGCACCATCAAAATGATACATCCAAAAGAACTCTATTCCAAGTTGGTATCTGTGCTCAAGTCTCATCTGGTGAACATCTCCGTGCTGTCCATATTGTCAAAATAAACAGATTAGGGGAATAAATATTGGTAGGATAGGCAATATAAAGGAATTAGGAAATTATGATATCTGCTATGCTAGTTTTTAACCAATGAAAGTATTATAGTGCCGTTTAACATATTGTGGGAAAATCAAATCATGTATTAAGGAAACCCCTAACACACTTGCATTTATATTCTTTTTTTACCAAACAACATAATCTTGCTCTTATCAACATTGCCTAGTTTACCAATTTTTGTCAAATCACTTGCAAAGTGGTGGTATCCTACATGGAACTTGTAGTTCTGCACAACTTAGTATCATCAGCAAAAACAGAAACAGTTCTTTAAATGCACACCTTCAGGTCATTAAGCATATGACTAAAGGTAGGAAGAGTCTTGGGAACCTTAAGTGCTACAGTAGCATGATGATTGTGCAACATTGCAAGCAAGTTCACAGAGGTAACAGCACTTGTCAATTGACAGGTCATTGATAGGAAAGGCCATACCATTCTGTTCACACTTAAAGTCTGTATCTGTAAATATTTGTATTCTCAGCAGAATTAAACAGTTATATCTGGCCTGCTTGCAAGTCAATAACATCTCAATCGTACCCAATATTGTATCTAATCATGCAGACATAATATATACAGCAGACCCCAGCACAAATGTATGTTATTATTACAGTTTGGTATTGTATCACAGTAAACAAGAAAATTAAGTAAAACGCAAATATGACAGTTATACAGTATATATATACCACACACGTCATATATATGATTACTTGCCCTTGCCCTAAGGGATTAAATGAACAATGTTTCTTTAATTGTTTCCTGAATTAGAGATAAGCGTTTGTAACTGTATCATTTGCTGTTTTTATTGTATAACCATTTGATTAATGTAACAATGTTACTTATTTATTATATTTATTGAAAGAATGGCATTAACTATTGTGAAGTTCCCTAAGTGGTTAATGAGGGAATGAAATGAGGTAATTTCATATTGCGGATATGTTAATGGGGAGTTTTGACGTGTTAGAAAGTTATGCCCAGGGATGATATTTAAGTGTGACGTGTTTGTATTATTTTTAATCTTGATAAAGGCTCTAGACGTGAGCCGAAACGTTGATTTTTCATCAAACATGGAATAAAGTATTATCTTTTATAAAATTCCCAGGAGTGCACTGCCTCATCTAACAAATGTATACATTTTCCCAGGAAGCAGCACCCGGGTGTTCATATTAACTATTGACTGACGGAGTGCGGATCTGGACTGTTTTATATATATATATATATATATATATATATATATATATATATATATATATATATAAATATATATATATATATAATATATATATATATATATATATATATATATATATATACTTGAAAATACAGTAATATTTTTCTTATGATAACATTACCATTATACAAGAACAAGATATTTGCATATTCCCTTCATCTTTGAATTTATCTCTTCTCACAGTCATTTATATATCTAACTTCCTTTCAAAACGATAGTTATGCATCAACTTAATATTTTTCTCATCATCATCTATATGTATGACAAAGTTGAATACTCGATGTATGTGTATGACAAAAAGGCCAATATTACCAAACTATGTATAATTTGAGTGTCTCAGGATTCATAATTTGAGTTGTCAGAATATTATATATTTATCCACCAAGCATCTCTGAGCTCACTAATTTTAAAGCCAATGGCAGTAAGAGTTAATGGAGGATGATAAGACATAACACTAAAAATTATTTCAAGAAACAATGAAAGTTAACGAGGACTCTGTTCAATTTAAGTAGTTCTTAGTTTAAGGTTTAGATTTGTGATCAAAATCAGAAGATATATTACAATCATTTGGATTATATAATACAAAACTGTCTGTAGAATACTAATGTAAAGTAATGGCATGTGTTGCATTTCCTAATAAAGTTTAAAATCAGTATTGGCATGTTACCCATTGTGTATCACATAAAATTGATGGTCATTATATTCCCTTTATTTAACATGTAGTTTTCTAATTTGCTGAAAGGTACTTGGAACACACAGCATATAAAAATGGATAGTTCTTACAAAGCACTTGTTTTATCTGTTGCATATAGCGTATGGAAATATTTCAGTATATTATTTTATGTGTATTACATTTAGATTTTTCTGATCCACAGTGCTCCAGATATACTGAACTTTTATGATACTGCAGACATATAAATATGAAGTAATTGAAATGTTATGCAACATCTAAGCATCCGTGTCATATAAATGAGTTGCAGTGTCTTTATGTTGGCATGCTCACAATTCTATAACTTAAAATCAATTGATATTTATAAAAAGGGTATGCATTCTAAGAGATTGATCCCTTTTATTTAGCCACCAGCACATTATCATTTTGGGGTGGATAATTCTCGCTTCATCAGGAAGTCATTCATCCCCTGAAACACAGATAAACTGGTGGCTACTAGCTAAAATAATTGTGTAAATGTAGGCACGGCTCCTTGATTTTTCAAGAGTTGTCACCTCTTATACACCTATCTGAATGAATGAATCTGCTGACTAGTGATGGGCGAATTTATTCGCCAGGCGCGAATTCGCTGCGAATTTGCGCGTTTCGCAGACAGCGAATAAATTCGCAAAACGCCCGCGAAAATTCGCAGCAAAAATTGGCCGGCGTCAAATTTTTTTTTTGAAAAAATGGGCGCCGGCGTCAAAAACCGCTGTTTTGCGAATTTTGCGCGAAATTCGCGAATTTTTCGGCGAAACTGCGCAAATTCGCCCATCACTACTGCTGACATTAAGGGGGGTTATTTATTAAAGTCCAAATGGCAAAAACTCATAAAATTCAAGTTTTTTTTTACTATAAGATCCAAATTTTTAGTGGAAAAAAAACTTTTTTTCATACCACGAGAATGGAAAAAGTCCAAATACAAAAATCCACCATCTCATACCTGCTGAGGTTGTATATAAGAATGGGAGAGGTCCCTATCCTATTTGGAGGTTTCTGTGGTCTGCGCTGGAATTAGCTCGAAATTCAACTATTTTGGACTTTTCAGGAACAAGCCCGAAAAAATTGAACGATTCGGGAAAAAACAGAAAACATATGATTCGGATTTTCACTCGATTTTTTGGTGTTTGTCCCCAAACCAATAAAACGTGCTTTTTAAACAATAAATAACGTCCAATCGTGGATTTTAGTTTGATCTGACTTTTCTTTATTTAAAATAGTCCAAAAAATTCAGATACAGAAAGCTCTGAATTACCTCCTATAGACTCCATTTTATCCAAATAATCCAAATATTTAAAAATGATTTGCTTTTTCTCTGTTATAGTAAAACAGTACGATGCACTTGATCCTAACTAAGATATAATTAATGCTTATGGGAAGCATGTTTACATGATTTTCTAGTAGACTTAAGTTATGAAGCTTTATGGAAAGAACCATTATCCGGACAACCCCAGTTTCTGAGCGTTCTGGATAACAGGTCCCATACCAGTACTATATTAAACCCCAATGTGCTCATTTTGTATATAAGCAGGGCCCGGTAACTACCATCTGGCTGGAAAGGCTCCCTGTTCATGCAGGGACTCTTGAAACTTCTAAACACCTTTTGCCTAATTAGTAAAACTAGCTATATTGCCTTGTATACCATCACTCACACTCATTTTCCAATCGGGAAATATTAGTAAAATAATAATATTTTAGTTATTGTGACCTTTCCCTAGACACACCATTAATCTTGTATCTTCAAGTACAACATATCTGCTTCAATGAGCTGATGTCAATAGGTTAAATTTATTAATACAAAGCAAAGTACACCTTCATATTTGCTAAACCTTTTAAATAATTATCTTCTGGGGTTATTGTTTCTCACTTGAAATGTAGAACTTACTGATACCCGGGTCTCCCTGGAGGATACAAATGTAGGCAGCTACAATCTTGAAAGCTGCTTCCTAATTTGATTCCTGAATCTATAAGAAAGTTCAGAGACTTTCATCTGGAAGACCCTAGGAACCTAATCCTTTAAGTGAGTCATAGGTTATAGCAGACAGCCTTTACAGTTAACAATTAGTCCCCAAGGGAGTCAAAGGTTACAACAACAGCATTTATATTTAATTATGAAGGCAGTTGGGGCTAAACAAATTAATAATGATTCAATGATTTTGGATTAAATACTCTATATAAAATATGTATGTTGTAAGTGGTACAGTTTGTAAAATGTGTCTGACAATGAACAGACTGTGAGCTGTTTGACTAATGTGAAATAAAGATGAGGCAAAGCCATATTTTATTGCATTTCTTGGAATCCTTGTCACTTCTCTGTTCACTTATCCAGCTTGCCTACCAAAGTATAAAACTAAACCCCCACAGCACTGGCTGATTGAGACAATTATTTATGGTATTGATAGTAATTACAGATAAGGATCTATTACCTGAAATGCTTGCGACCTGGGGTTTTCCAGATAAGGGATCATTCTATAATTTGGATTACCATACCTTAAGTCTACTAAAAAAAACATTTAAATATTAAATAAACTCAATAGAGCTGTGATGGAATAAATATGTAATTATGCAGCTTGGTTATCATCAAGTATGCAGCTTGCTTATCATCAAGTACAATGTACTGTTTTATTAATACAGAGAAAAAGGAAATCATTTAAAAAAGTAAATTATTTGCTTAAAATTGACTCTGTGGGAGATGACCTTCCAGTAATTCAGAGATTTCTGGAAACTGGTTTCCGGTAAGGGATCCTATTCCTGTATCTTACCAAATTGCTGGTCTTAAAACGATATAGTAGTTTAGTTTGTTTGATAAATATTCAATAAAAATATGAACATTATTAGTTAAAAATTAATAGGCACACCACATCCACTCTTTAAATTTACTATGTTTTAAATAATGGATTAAAAAATACAGTTAAGAGCTAACTGAAACTATATATATATATAAATAAATATATATATATAAATATATATAAAAATAAAAGCACTCATATAGCAAAGTTATTTTTAGTTGCTCTAATATACTGGCAACAGTTTTCATTCATATATATTTCCCCACAGAAGCAAAACATTGTATATTCTAGCTTAAGTAAACAGCTGTAAATCAGGCTATGAAGGAATTATTGTTTATATGCAATGAAATGTATTACGTTCTCCAGTCAGTTGCTTAAGTCTAGCAATGCTTGATTCAAGCTTAGGGGTAATGGACCATCAGAATTCTTACTGAATCTAACAGCTTCACTATATTGTGGAATATAAAGGAAACAAATCATTCAGCCTGCTCACATAAAAAGAAATTCCAAAACATGGATTTGTTTTTTTTTCTTTATTTTTATCCAATGCCTCCTTAGGCCCCAAATGATTAAAAAGTACTTGGCAAATTCAATATGGTGATTATGATCAATATCTTTCTTTATTTCAGAAATAATTTGATATTATACAAAGCCATAAAAATACATACAAATGACTAAATCTAAAATATACTATATTGGAAAGACAATCCTGAAAATTTACATTGCAAAATGGCAGTTTGAATTTACTATGTTATTACTATTGCTTATAACAATACTATATAATGAATTTTATACATAGGCCAGATGAATAAAACATGTCTGCTTTAAAATATCAATTGTGTGGGATTTATTATTCCATTGATAATATACCTACATCTTATAGAATATACATGCATTTTATTTGAGAATAAACTCTTTTCAACTGCTAGTACCTGTACAAGAAAACAGCCCTAATCCAAAATGAATTTACACAGAAAAGCCATCCCTATTTCATTTTTCATGCCTTCTTATATTTATAAAACTCCATAGTGCTAATTTTTTGGAACAATTCATAAAACTTTTATATATTTTTTTTTTTATTTTACTCTAGACATGGTCTCTGTTTGTTTAACCATATTAGCTGCCATATTAGCTTGCTGTAACATCACTTCCTGCCTGAGTTTTATCCTGCTCACTCATGGCTCTGAGCTCCGGTTACAGCAGGGAGGGGAGGAGCAAACTGAGCATGCTCAAACTCAACCCACGGAGGATTAAGCTGGAAACAGGAAATCTGATACAGAAGCTCATGTGTACATAATAGAAGGAAAGAAATGTGCTGTTTCTTTGGACAGAAGACTCTGAGCAGCATTACTTTGAGGGCTTACAATGTATTCATGTCGACCTTTCTGACAAATCTTACTTAGTTTTAACCTTTCCTTCTACTTTAATTTCCTGATAAGGCCTTAATAGCCAGTGGGAGTTATCACCTGTTAATAGTGGATAGCTTAATAAAATCTCTGTCACCCCAAACACTTGGCTGTGACTCAGCAATCATGGACTCTTATAAACACTGAGTGAGGAACTGAAAATAAAGCTAACCGGTGACTAGAAAGCAGGAAAAAGCTATAAAAAGGTTGCAAATTGCCTTCCAGCTAGTAATATCCATTGGTAATATGCATTATCATTAAAGATAAAAGGACTTGAATTTACAACTCAAAAATGCACAGAGACGTAACTAGAGGGGAGCGGGCCCTGGCGCGGGATGTGCAGCCGGGCCCCGCCCCCTCCATACAGCTGGAAACGGCCACATTTTTCTAAGGAGAGAGTGGCGTGTGAGCTGCCGGGGGCCCTGAGGGGGTGCGGGCCCTGGCCCAATCGCACCCCCTGCTCCCCCGGTAGTTACGCCGCTGAAAATGCAGTATACAAATAGCGAGATGAACACAGCTCAAGGGAGGGAAAAATAATATTGTATATAAATGATTTCGAACACCCTTTTTTACCAAACATTGTGGCACTCATTTATAAACACTGGGCAAATTTGCACCTGGGCAGTAACCCATAGCAACCATCAGTGATTAGCTTTTTTTCAGCCAGCTGCAGGTTGAACAGTAAACGCAATCATCTGATTGGTTGCCATAGGTTACTGACCAAATGCAAATTTGCCCAGTGTTTATAAATGACCCCACTGACTATTTACTTTTAACAATTTGGATTTGGAAAGATTTGTCCTGACCATTTTTTCCTTATTTCAAGTTGTTTAAGAAATATGTAAATAAGTCTTGATAATCAATGACCAGGATGTTTGTCGAGGTTAGAAACACAGACAGATGTGGAGACAGATAGGAGAAAAGCCATCCAGTGGCTGCAAAAAAGCCAAATATCATAGTGTGAAGGATTGCAGACTCCAATGTTATGGAAATGTATCAATTTACTGTTATTATTATTATTATTAACATGTATTTATATAGCGCCAACATATTGCGTAGCACTGTAAAGTAAATGTGAATATACAACTACATCACATGAATTACATATATAGAATATATGGAGTAACAAACATCACAATCAATACAGGTACAAAGAGGTGAGGAAGGCCCTATGCATAGGCATACAGTCTAAAGGGAAGGGAGTAATACACAAGGTGTGGGAGTGGGCAAAATCGAAGTAAGTGGGTGAGAAATGTGGTGTTGTATGTGGTGTTGCGTTTGGTAGTTAAGCAGAGTGAGGGTAGGCTTCTCGAAAGAAGTGCATTTTCAGAGATTTTTGAAAGCAGAAAGGTTGGGAGAATGTCGGACAGACCGTGGGAGAGCATTCCAGAGGAGGGGTGCAGCCCTTCCAAAGTCTTGAATGCGAGCATGTGAGGAGGTAATGAGAGAAGAGTTGAGTAGCAGGTCAGTAGAGGAGCGTAGTAAGCGAGTGGGTGAGTATATAGAGATGAGTTCAGAGATGTAGGGTGGAGCAGAGTTGTGAAGTGCTTTGAAAGTCAGTGTCATTAATTTGAATTTGATTCTGAAAGGTAACGGAAGCCAGTGCAGGGATTGACAGAATGGTGAGGCAGAGGAGGAGCGGTTGCTGAGGTGTATGAGCCTCGCAGCAGTGTTCATTATGGACTGGAGAGGTGACAGTCTCTGGAGGGGGAGACCAATTAAAAGAGAGTTGCAGTAGTCTAGACGCGATATGATGAGAGAGTGAATAAGAATTTTGGCAGCGTCTTGGGTGATAAATGATCGTATTTTGGAAATGTTCCTTAGGTGGAAGTGACATGATTTAATAAGTGACTGGATATGAGGAGTGAATGACAGGGCAGAATCTAGGATAACCCCAAGGCACCGGGCTTGGGGAGAGGGGGTGATAGTGGAATTGTTAACTATGATGGATACTTCGGGGATGCTACTGGTGTTAATTGGAGGAAAGAGAACCATTTCAGTTTTAGAGAGGTTTAATTTAAGGTAGCGTTGCAACATCCAGGTAGAGATAGCGGACAGGCAGGAGGAGACGCGAGTTAGGAGTTCTGGGTTGAGATCAGGAGATGAGAGATAGATCTGAGTATCGTCAGCATAGAGGTGGTAGTGGAAACCATATGAATTTATTAATTTGCCAAGGGAGGAAGTATAGAGGGAGAATAGTAATGGTCCCAGGACAGAGCCTTGAGGAACTCCAACAGAAAGAGGTAGGGGAGAAGATGATACTCCATTGTAGGAGACACTGAAGGAACAATTGGTGATGTAAGAAGAGAACCAGGACAGGGCTGTGTCACGAAGGCCAAGCGACCGGAGGGACTGGAGGAGGAGAGGGTGATCTACAGTGTCAAATGCGGCTGAGATGTCAAGCAGTATTAGTAGTGAGAAAAGATTGTTGGCTTTAGCGGTTAAAAGGTCATTAGTTAGTCGAGTCAGGGCAGTTTCCGTGGAGTTGTGGCTTAAAACCAGATTGTAGGGGGTCCAGCAGGTTATTGTCAGAGAGGAATGAGGTAAGTCGGTTGTAGACTAGGCGCTCAAGTAGTTTAGAGATGAAAGGTAGCAGAGAGATAGGTCGGAGGTTGTCAAGATTGGAGGGATCAAGAGAGGGTTTTTTCAGAATGGGGGTGACAAGAGCATGTTTTAGTTGAGAAGGAAATAGTCCAGTTGAGAGCAAAAGATTAAATAGGTGAGTTAAGGCTTTGATTAGACAAGGATTGGTATTGCGGAGAAGTTTTGAGGGAATTGGATCAAGCGGGCAGGTGGTAAGGTGACAAGAGGCCAGAAGCTTTGAGACTTCCTCATCAGTGACAGGGGTGAAGGAGCACAGGAGAGACTGGGGAGTGTGGAGGGAGGGTGGTGGAAGTCTAGGGGGGTTGAGTAGTGTAATGTCCCTTCTGATAGTGTCAATTTTGTTTTTGAAGTGCTCAGCAATATCTTGAGCAGAGAGAGATGTGCATGGAGGGGGTGGAGAAGGGGAAAGGAGAGTGTTAAAGGTGGAGAAAAGTTGTGCTGGTTTTTTAGAAAGAGAGTTAATGAGTGAAGTAAAGTATGTTTGTTTGGCTTGGAAGAGGCTGGTGTTAAAGGAGCGCAGGGCAGATTTGTAGCTCCAAAAGTCTGATTCTGAACGGGATTTGCGCCAGCGACGCTCAAGTGCACGTGAGTGTCTTTGGAGCGCTTTTGTATGAGCAGTATGCCAAGGTTGAAATGGTTTGGGTCGAGAACGTTTAGTTTTTATAGGAGCAAGCTCATTTAGGGCAGTGGTGAGAGTACTATAGTAGACAGAGGTAGCCACATTAGGACATGAGATGGCTGAGATATTAGAGTGAAGAGAGTCAAAGGAAAAAGAGAGATGTGACACGTCTACAGATTGCAAGTCACGGTAAGTACGTGTTTGGGGAATAGCAGGGGGTGAGGAGGGAGTTAGTGAGAGTTGAAATGTGAGCATATTGTGATCAGAGAGGGGAAATGGGGAGTTAGTAAAATTGGAGGTTGAACAGAGTCTGGTAAATATGAGATCCAGAGCATTACCATGTTAACAACAAGGACATTGCAAAACAATTGCTGCAACAAAAAATCATTTGACACTTGACTGTATTTTTAATACAATTTTTGTTTGGCCCATGTATATAGGCGCCAGCTTTTAAAATGTGGAACTTAAGGATCTCACATGAAAAGTAGTGTATGATGCACAAAGAAGTAGAAACAAGACATAAATCTTTCACAGACTCTATTGTTCAAGCAAAATCCAGACATTGTGCTTTCTGACAAAAGACA
Source organism: Xenopus laevis (assembly GCF_017654675.1). Classification (NCBI taxonomy): domain Eukaryota; kingdom Metazoa; phylum Chordata; class Amphibia; order Anura; family Pipidae; genus Xenopus; species Xenopus laevis. Next base: position 129,054,243 of record NC_054379.1, on the reverse strand, counting down.
CACATGGGCAAAGCAAAGACATCTATATCTTTACAGAGTTACCAATGACAAAGGCTGATTTTTTTTTTAAATAAATAAGTGCATACATATTTGTGCAGTAGTGATGGGCGAATTTATTCGCCAGGCGCGAATTCGCGGCGAATTTGCGCGATTCGCGGCAGGCGAATAAATTCGCGAAACGCCCGCGAAAATTCGCCGAAAAAATTCGCCGGCGTCAAAAAAATTTTTTCGGAAAAACGGACGCCGGCGTCAAAAACGGGCGCCGGCGTCGAAAAACGGGCGTCGGCGGCAAAAAACGGGCGCCGGCGTCAAAAACGAGACGCCGGCGCTGTTTCGTGAATTTTTCGCCGTTTCGCGAATTTCGCGCGAAATTCGCGAATTTTTCGGCGAAGCGAAACGGCGCAAATTCGCCCATCACTATTGTGCAGGTCTCATAAACACGTAACTAGATTTTTGATAAAACTTCCATAATATGTTATAGTTTAATTGCCAACAAGTATGCTAAAAGCAATTGAGCAGTGAAAGTTGTGGAACAGCACAAATCAATTGTTTAGCAAGTGTTACTGATTTTTGCCCTGTGTCTAGGTATATATTTTGACAAATTAACTCTATGTAGATTGTATATTCCTTGAATGTGCTTGTCACCTACCAACCATTCACAGTAAACTACAAATATAAGATATCTGCTTAAGTGTGCTTTGAGATCTTTGCCGAATATATACAGAATATGAAGAGGAAAGCAAAGGCTTTACTTATTTATGTTTTTCAAGCTCAAACAGTAAAATGCTACTTCCCACAAGTCGGTTTGGGTTAGAGAACCTTTTTTTGTTTTGTTTTTCATACACTACTAACAAAACAATGAAATATCTCCCAATTATATTGTTTTCCAAACATTTTAAAATATTATAAATAAAGAATGAAGAGAACAAAATAAAAACAATGGCTTATAGTTAGATTATTATGTATAAGAAGAAGCTCATGCTGAAAATATAATCAGCTTTATATACATCTGTCTTCTGCTTTTAAATATTCAATACACTTTTAATTAAATATGAATGACATTATACTGAGGGGAAATACCTCCTGTACAGAAACTGAAAGCAGTTAATTACCTTCTCTATCTGAAAGTGAAACAAGGCTAAAATCAGTCAATAATCAGTGGTGGGAAATGCCAGAGGTGGAAAAAAACATGGTCTCCATGATGATCTCAAATGTAGTGAAGAAACTGTTCTTGCACTTGCTCATGTTTAACATTCAGGGTTCATTCTCCCAATTCGCATGTGCAGATTATCAAAGAAAGTGTCAATTTGCTCCGAGGTAAGGGTGGTTACAGAGTTTTTGCATCATCAAAGTAATTTGACTAGTGATATGTGTGTTTCCTTATTTCATTGCATTTTGCTTTTTTGTTTTAAGAAAAAATACTTTTTGCGTAGTGATCACATGTACCTACAAACCACTGGGGGGGGGGGCAATCTGTACATGGTGAAATGGGAGAATGAACCCAGGCCACTCAAGAGTGTTAAACACAATCATGTAGAGGAACAGTGAACATAGCAAAATGAGAGAATGAGTTAATTATAATGTATGCTAGGTATATAGATGATCTTTTTTATTTGGAGGGGTGGTACAGAACAGTTACAAAGGTATGTAAGGTTAAATACTAATTTTTATTATACATTTACTTTACATTTAATTTACAATTTAGGCATGAGTTTAGTCCAAAATTTAAATTGACAAAATTTTACAATATTTAGCGAGGGTAAGAGATATGTACAAAACTATTTAAGGAACCGATTGAGGCACATACTTTTATTAATGTGACACCAAACAGACTACAAACTAATATATTTTAAAATACTGATGAAAAGAATTCTAAGTATAATAATATTCCTTTCTGGCTGCAGAATGTGACATAGGAAAACTGAATTGAATAAACCAAGAGAAAAAGATAGGCACCAAATGAACTCTCTTTGAACAAATTCAGATGAAAACATTATAACGAGAAGATACAAATTTATACAAACAGGCAGCAAGAATTATTTAAGGAAGAAAATGTTCTTAGAGCGAGAGAGAGAGAGAGAGAGAGAGAGAGAGAGAGAGAGAGAGAGAGAGAGAGAGGTTTTAAAAAGGAAATAATCAAAATATATGGCAGATAATCTGAACTCTATTCTTTTTCAAAAGGTAAGAAAATGATACAATAATTATACTAATTTTTTTTATTATTTCTTATTTTGTTTCAAAGATGAAGGTGAAGAATTGTGGCTGGCAAAAAAGGAAGACTCCTTTTACATATTATGAAGGAAATTTATGTTTAACAATTAACAGGTAATTCTTACTTCTAATCCTTAAATTCACATATAAAAGCCTAGAAAAGAAATAAATGCCATATTCATTACAATGAATTAAATGTTAGCGGAAACTTTTAAATACAATTCTTTAGGGATGACTTAATATGAGCATGGCTACAGGAAAGCATGTTTATTAATAATCATGTAAAGGTCAGATTGTGGCACTGATTTCCTATATCTGTTAAAAGTCTTATTCATATTAGTTGTACCATGTTGCACCAACCCAACCCATAATTACTGTATATTGTATTAGTATCTGTCTTTCCCATCAGTCAATATTCTTAAACCATGTAACCAATTATTTATTAATTGCAAAAACAATGAAAAACTCTAAGAAGATCACCATCTAAAAGCTGGAGAGGTCATGTAGAAGTCAGTGGGAACTGTCCTTATCAAATTGCAAAAGCTTTTTTTTACTTTGAGGTTTTCCAGGATTTTATTCAGTTGTATTTGCACAAAATTTCTTAAGAAAACAAGGTTTTTATTTGTTCAGTGTTGTTATTCATTCCTGCTTCTTGTATTCAGATTTTTTTAATAAATAAGGAGACAGTCATACTTTTATAAAATGTATCTGAGGTTAAAAAACCTCTAAAACTACACAAATCTGATTTTTATAAATAAGGCCCTTATAGTTATCTACAGATTAAGCCACTTGGATTTGTGTGTTAAATGTGTCATGACTTATCCAAAGTTATCTAAACTCATTTAATGCATTTAACTTTTTCATTAGCATACCAAAGCACGATTGTTCACAATGGTGAATGCTTTAATTAGATGGGATGCTGTGACGTAACTTTCTGTGTTAAATGGGATAAGAGGGTTAAATGTGTTAAACACACGAACCAAAGTGGTTTATCTGTATTCAATTGTAGAATACAGAATATATGCTGCCTTTTTGTTATGTGTTGCATGGATATGATTTGGAAGTCATGCTAAGCACTGTTCTACTTTATTTATGGGTATGGGATCCCTTATACAGAACCCATCATCCAGAAAGCATCTAATTATCTACTGATTTTTCACCTAAAAATAAGCATCTCTTCAATATATTTCCTTTGCAATTCAGTACCTTTTCTGTAAACTAATCAATCATCTGCAACTTATTTACCATTCCTCACCTCTCCCTCTGGAAGCTGCATTCAGATCCTTTCATGGCTGGCAGGCCAGAGTAGTGAGAAATCATTAAGGATGCTCTGCATTTCAAAGGGCAAGGAAAAAGCATGGGGACTGTTTCTCATGAAGATTAGCCTTAATCATAAATAAACATATAAATAAAAGCCCCTATACTTCGGAATGCTGAGCAACTCTGGCCGGCCAGTGACTATCAAAGGTTCTCAGTCGTAGCTTCCAGAAGGAGTGGAGGAATGTTGAATGAGCTGCGGAAGATCATTTATTTTACAGAAAAAGATTTGCTAACTGGACTAAATTGAAAATACACTTCTTTTTAGATGAAGAAGCAGTATATTGGATATTTGTTTTGTCTTTACATCCCTTTTAAGAGTAATCCTAATTATTAATAAATGACAGCACCTTGTACTTGGTGGTAACTAAGCTGCATGAATCCATTTTGGTGGCATTTCTTCTGAGTTATTTAATATTTGTATGATTAGCAAATTTAAGGTATGGAGATTTAAATTCCTTATCTGGGATTCAGTTGCCAAACACCTAGGGTAATTTCTTTTACCCAGGGGCAAAAGTTCTAAAGCCCTATTGGGCATAAGTGTGTTCCATTCAGTGTTTATTAAAGAAGCACTTGCTCACTGGGGTAAGCTATATTCTGCTCCTTCTGTCAGATTTAAAAATGATGTACAAATTAGAGGGCAGGTAGGGGGCAAATAGGAGAATGCCTATGTGCCTCTCCTCACCAACTCCCCCACCAATACAAAGATAACACTCTATTGTTGGGAGCAGCACACAGAATGTAAAAGGCAAAAAAATAGGCAATTGCTTGCTTTTTTGAAATGTTGCACAACATGTGTTACATTGTAAATGTAAAAGTGGTAGGAATTGAAGAAATCAGTTTATGATAACTATTTTACGTGGTTTAAATTTTTGTTATGATTTCCAATATTATTATACTATCATGGTATAAAGTACCAAGTACGTTTCTGCTATCTGTCATCTTCTGGGAAAGTAACTTGGGACACAAGTCAAACTATTACAAATGGAAAAGAAGACATGAGGATTAATTTATGACCCTCCCAGCAGAAGTGTAATGTAGACAGATACATATGGATTAACGATTCAAGGGGGGTGTTAGAACTCAACACTTACTATGACAGCCCATGTAGCAGGACAGGGTTCGATAGCACAGTTAAAGACAAGCCTGAAGTGAGGGTAATAAGCATACCAAGTTATGTTTAAGCCCTGCTATGGTCCACACATCAGATTCCTTGAAAATATTCTCCAAAACAACAGGGACCAGAAGCATCTGTATACAATAAAAGCTCCACATTAAATTTTTCTTCCAATATGTCTGCCCATTATATGCAGCAAAAAATTGCCTCCACGTCTTCAGGTAATTCTTACATTGCTCGTTAAGCCTAATAAAATGATTGGGAGCTTTTTGCTCCTGCTTTTGCCAGCAACAGCTGCCTGCACAATACTATGCCTATTGGCATCATTCTACAGGCAGTAGTTGAATTGTGGTTGGTTAAGTATTATTTTTTGCCACTATCACCTGGTCCATCAGACCCCTCGCACCCCCCAGTTTATCTGTGAGGAACCTGCACTGTTCATCTATTTCTATGTAAAGGAACTGGAGGACTGGACTGGGTCCTGAAAATCCTTTTATTTTTAGAATGTTCTATTTATTTGTGTCATAAAACTGTGACACTGGGCTCTTGACCCACAATTCAAAACTTTGTGCTAATTCCTTAATGTCAATCTGAATTAACTCACATTGGGCAGTTGGAAGCATGTAAGGTGAACAACATGTTTTGTTCAAATTCCTTTTGTTGTTAATAAAGTTGATCAAGAAGGGGATAACTCTGGAATGAAAGTAGAGGGGTGGTGGCCATTTTGGCAGTTTAGGGAAAGGGAAAGAAGCTGTTGCTCTGCAGGGTGAGATTAGGCAGGATCAGTGATGATGTATTAGCCCTGAGTGGAACCCACAAGTTGTAAATTAAATGCTGAAATAATAAAGCTGAGATCTGGTTAAGAGACCAAGCTACCCCTATATTCTTCTTGAACTTTACAAGAGAACATACGTATTATCCCTAAATGTACTGAAAAAAAAAATAATCTTTAAAAAAAAGGAGCATTAGTATTATTTAAAAATGGATATACAGATATTGGGATCTGGAATATTCGAGATCTGGGGTTTTCCGTATAGGTGTTTGTTTTTTTTTACTTAGATTACCATAATTTAAGGCTGCTAAAAACCTTTAAACATTAAATAAGTCCAATTTGATTGTTTTCCACCAATACAGAATTATGGAGCTTAGTTGTAACAAAATACAGGGTACTGTTTTTTTATTACAGAGAAAAAATAATTAAAAAAAAAAAAACAGAATTGTTAGTCCCATAATTCCAGGCTTTCTGGATATCAGGTTTCCAGATAAGAGATCTCATACCTGTACTATAAATAATAAATTTCATGTATGAACAGAGGATGGTGTATTTTACTGTAAATGGGCAAATTTAATAGGAAAAGTCTTCTTGGGATTTAACTGCTATACGGTGCAAAAAGAGTTACACTAGGAAATTAAGTGCACAGCAGGAAAGCCGCATGCTAGAAAGGGGCAGAATTAGTACTTTTATTAGTGTTTTAGATAATGTGAAAGCATGGGGTGAAAATGTGCGGATAAACAACAGCAGGAAGCAATAAAAGGCAAACAACATGTCCATTGCAGCTGCATTCTGATGTGTTACATACTTTTGACTGTAAGCAGAAATTAGCTCTCACTGAAAGTTGGATAACATTTGATATAACCATATGACTGGGAGCATCTATAAAAAGCACAATTTTAACAGGAGCAAATCTGCCAGCAGAGTACTGTTAATAATTAAGTTCTATCTCTTGGGATAACATCAAGCAAGGACTTTGGGAATCAAGTTCATCTGAGCAAAGAAAGGAAATGTTTTTACTATGTTGTACTATTTGTATAAATAAATTGGAGACCATGGAGGAATATATTGGCTTCATCGATCCATAAAGTCGAGTATAAAACAAAGGGATCCATTAAAAATAAAGAATATTGGTAAACTGAAACTCATGTATTAGGGTTCATTTTCTATTCATTGAGCTAAAGGGGCGTATTATTACTTGCTGTTGGTTACTGAGCCTGGAAAAACTAGAACCTTTTTTGGGAGGGGTGGGGTGGGGGTGAGTTTTTTTACATTATCAATATAGAGTACAAAAAGGGCAATGCCATTTTGGATTACAGTAGAGGTTACAGGAAGCCGCAATATACTGTGGACAGGGAGGAATTCTAAGTACAGTGTATATGCAAGTTTACATAAGGGCACATTTATCAAGGGTTGAGGTCAGAGATTTGTGTATAATATGGCTTAACAATTTATTTGCTGTTAATTTACTTGATTCGATTGGAAATTTCATATTTTTCAGGTGTGATTCTACTGAGGTTAATTGAAACTGGATTTTCTAATAATTGGAATAGGATATTGTAGTTTTTGTTTCTTATAAACTCATATATTTGAGTTTTACAAGATGTCACTTGATTTACCAAATGCCTGGGGCTCAAAAAAATGACCTCAAATGTTTGAGTATCATTTATTCAATCAAACCCATTCAAATCTTTAAATACAGTCAGATTTGAGAAAATTATAACTTAGATAATTGGTAGGTGAAAGGGATCTTGATATTTTGTGAGATAATTAAATGTGATTTTTAAAATGTATGCCTGTTATTTTACAAAAACAGCTAAAAGATTACAAATATTTATGAAACAATTAAGCATTTCATTAGATAGTTATTTCAAGGCCGTTCATTTCATCTGATGATACCATAGTGGTTGGTGGAATTCCCAAGTCAAATTCTGATCATTAACTGTAATTATCTTTGTACTAAGGAAGATAGCAGTTTTCTCAGTGACAAACTGTGTTGGACAGCCATATGCTTGTAAGGAACTATAAATGAGATGGCTTAGAAATGGTTCCATTATTGACTTTAGAAACTGGAATGGAGAAACAATGCTATTTTAATATTAACAACCATATGTTTTGGTTATATTATTCCTTAACAGTATATCAAGAAAATCAGGCTTTTATCTGTAAGTAATACTATACTTTTATGATACAAGTGAAGCAATGTACAATTTCAGATGATGTACAAATGGATATAAAAAAGCAACAATTTCTTGTTTCATTTAAGTGCATTAAGAAATTTGCATTTATTTTGCTTTTTATTTCTCACTAGAGAGTTATGAAGCCATTGTGTATTGCTTTCCTTCCTAACGGGATTTATAGGGCTTTTGCATAAACAAATTGTTAGTAATTGTGTTAACTTCAGATTTTTTTTAAGATAGTTTAAAACCAATTCATATTTGAAAGGTGTAACGTGGTTAACTGTTGTAAACCATCATAATGTTTCTTCAGAATGTAATTGAATCCTAATATCATCTATTATGTTCATAGATATCATAGATTACTACCATTTTCTCTTTTCTTTCAGACATAATAACACTGAAATGGAACCAAGCCAATTTTTTCTTGTCTTTTTTTTGTGCTGACGTTTGCATCTCCTGCTTGCTCTGGAGTAATCACAAAAATCACAGGCAGGATAATCTCCTACTTGTGCTACAAAGGTGAATAATTGCAAATTTTCACTGCAAATTCGCAAAAACTTGCCACAGGCAAACTCTCAGCTTTCCCTGAAAATTCATCAATGACAATTTTTTTTGATTATTCCTGTTCAAGAGTTTTTCAGCAGAGAGTAATGGGGCAGTTTTGCTCATCACTTTAGATAACCTAATGTAGGGGCTGTAGTGTTAATCCTATGGTCTACGACCTCATGGTCTGGGAATTCCCCTGTTTGGAGAGTGGGGTTTCTTAGAGTTTCCAGGTGCAGAGCTCTTGGATTGGTGCAGCATGGCTGATCCGAAAGGAAGCCACAAGGTGTCACTGTGCACCAATATAAAAGGAGAATGACATGTGCTCACACATCCATCTTGGTTTGGATCTTGATCTTGCATCATTACTGGATTGCTGCTGAACCTTGTTTCACTGTGGAGATAGTGAATCCTATCCGGCAAAATGTAGGCTAAAAGGGAGTTCGATAGGCTTGGCAGGATCCTTCAGTGCCTGAAAGCTCAACCAGGAGGGTTTGAGGTTTGGATTGCCGGATTTCCATGTTCAGACTCTGGAGAGTGTTGAAAGCTGTGTTCAGCAATGGATGTCTAGAGTGCTCATGCTATCGACAGCATTGGGAGCAAATACCTGAAGGATTTAAGCCTTCATATGCTTGGCTAGGAGAGCCTGGAGTTAAAGACTTCATCGCTGTGGATGCCTGCCAGCTCTGTGTGAGTCTACCCATCTGTGTGAATCCCTTGGGGTGAGTGTTACCTGAGGGAGGGTAGGAAAGGATCCAGTGATCTCCTGTTTGGGGAAACAGGCTGTTTGTGTGCCTGCCACTTGGGAGCAAATACTTTCCAGCGGGAAAGTATGTGGGCAGGTAGCGCTACCTCGGACTGGTACTCTTTTGGGGACACTCTTGATTGACACTCTTGGGCTGTCAAAATGGAGTAGTGCGGGACTTTTCCTGGCAGGGAATTACCAGGACTGGACTGCTACAGGTTCCTAGGGTAGTGGGCATTTTTATAAATGAGAATGTAAAGTTTTACTTCCCCTTTAAATTTGCATAAAAGTTATATTTTGTTATATAATAAAGTGTGTGATTTATTTGTTGTCCTAATGGTGCCACCGCAGGTGTATTCCCGGATCCCATTAGGTGGAGGCATTGCCAGAGAAGCATTCCCAGTACCCTTTCACCTTGTAAAGTGGACTGAGGACTCGAGTTGGTAAGCAGGTACGACCTTGGCACCAAGGGGGTTGGCCAAGTGGGCGTTACACTTATACCATGCCTGAATATTACATTTTTCATACTAGTATCTAAGCTGACCGTTGGGACCTTTCATCACCATGAAGTCACTGAGGTTTCTATAGGGCATTGCACTGTTTTCTGATATGAGTAGAGTGATTTTATGAAAAATTTCATGGCTCTTCTGCAAAATCCATTTTTTTTTACAACTTTTGCCATCATTGTAAATAAATGAATGATGTGGCTCATTTATCAATGCTTATGCCCATAACCTGTGGTGAGAACTTTCCTGCTTGTTTTGACTCTACTTAATCCTGAACTGCCTTTTGCTGTCTGTCCTGACCTTTTGCCTGTTTATCTGTTGCAGCATCATTGGAGATGTTTGACTCTGTGTCTCTGCTTAACTCTTTGTATCAGTCTTGGCTAGACCTTGCTTACTTCTCTCCACTTTATCATATTTCTGGTTAAAGGTAAGCTTGATGTTAGTGCAAGCTATTCATGCTTGATTCAGTAGGTGATTCTGAAGGTCATATCTACTTAGATGCTTTTTAAAAGGGAAAACAGTACTGGCACTATATTGGGTGAGTATTGGGCCACAATTTCTTCCATTTCCAATCTTTCCATTTCTTCCATTCCATTTATTGTCCTATTAAACACCTTACTAAAACAAAGAAACCTACAGACAATATTCCTACATTCAAGCAGCAGCTCATAATCTGCCTGAATAAAAGCTAAAATGAGAAAACAAAGGTAGATGGGAGAATGAGAGAGAATTAGGTCACATCATTTTTCCATGTTTAATTTTTGCATTATTGTAGGATTTAGAGATGGATAAAAATATGATGTTTACCCAAGGTAAACGTTCTCTCTTAAAAGAGCAAAGGAGCATGCATATTCTATTCATTTTAAAGCAGCAGCTCTTAATCTCCCAACATAATGGCTGTGATAAGAAAGCTAAAGCAGACAAAAAAAAGTCACACTGGTTTGAAATTCTGTATAATTTCATGGAAACCTGATATTTCATGTAACAGACAATTCTATTATATGAGTTAAATATGCAGACAATTAAATGGGAGTGTTAGGAAATGAGGGAATGGTGTGATAATAATTTTTGGCCATGGTTAAAGATAATATATGTCTATCTAACTTATGTCTGGCTGAATTTATTTGTCACATTTCTTGCTGGAGTCTCAGAGGAGTCAGTTGTTGGGGAAAGTGTTCTTTCTTCTTATCTGCAATAGATTTTATTCTGGCAATGTTTCACATAGTTACCTTCTTTCTGTGATAGAATGAGTGAAAGAGAGTCTGGACAGCTTGCTAGATAAGTGTTATAAAACTCATGGATAGGTTAAACCTTAAATGTAATGTCCTTTACATTATATTAAAGTAACTTACAGTCTTTTTTAGTTTGTGCAAATACAAGTGGGATCCCTTATGCAGAATCCTGTTTTCTGCTAGAAAATTACAAAATGCTGCAGTTTAGGAATCTGCATTCAGGCATATAAGGTCTATTATCTATATCCATGCTGAAGCAGTAGGGTGTTTCATGGCCACATTTTATGCCAGGCAATATTTGACTCCCTACTCTAGAACAGGAATGGAATATTCATTCACTGTTTAAAAATATACCCTTAACTGATGTAACCCATAATCTTTAAATAGCCACAGAAATAGTCAATATTATGTCACTCTGGTAGATTTAGAGCACTTGTTGTTTACTGTGGTTGCTGCTGATTGAATCTATGCCCTAAAAGGTCCAAGGGCTAAGACGGCATTGCACCTATAGGCTGTGTTATGAAAATAGTCGTTTGCTACTTAATCTAGTTGCTCCAGATCTTGAAATTGTAAAACATTTTCTGTTATAGCTGTTATCAATATCATAAATAGTATGCCCTGTGATTCATTGGATATACTTAATTAAATTGTCCAAGGCAAGCTACTTGTACAGGTATCTTATCCACAATGCTCGAAACCTGGGTTTTTCTGAATAATGAATCTTTCCGTAATTTGGAACTTCATACTTTAAGTCCACTAGAAAATCATTTACACATTAAATAAACCCAATAGACTGGTTTTGCTTCCAATAAGAATGAATTAAATGATTTATATCTTAGTTTGGATCAAGTAGAAGGTAAAGTTTTCCTGTTGCAGAGAAAAAGAAAATACATTTTAAAAATTTGGATTATTTGGATAAAAGAGTCTATGGGAAACAGCTTTCTAGATAACGGGTTTCCAGATAAGAGATCCCATACCTGTAGTAAATTCTTTAGATATAGTATATTTGGTAAGCAAGCAATTGTTTTCAGTTGCTAAGATTTAACACTAAATAATGGAACATCTTTATGTTGAGAACGGCTGTCTAAATAGGTCACTGGTATCTTGTTAGTCTTGTAAGTGCACAAGCTATTAAAATAATACAAATTACAGCATATTTCTGGGAGTTAAAATGGTTTACAAATTTATATAGTATTTAACGAATGTACATGCCGCAAAATAGGTGCCAAGTACCCTGTAATTACACAAAATATGTTTCCCTAATAACTAGATTACTAAAGCAGAGCCAAGTAATAAGTGATAAGTGTATATATAAATGAAAAAGCATGAACATGAATTATTTTATACTGTCATTTAAAATACAGGGCAGTTAAATGCACTCCCACCATAAATTATATATTTCTAAGGAAATGTGACAGCTTCATATATATATATATATATATATATATATATATATATATATATATATATATATATATATATATATATATATATATATATATATATATATATATATATATATATATATATATTATATATGAAAAACAATTCTAAAATACTTTCCTTGAGTGTTGCTTGCTGGATACCTGCACAAATCTAAAGCAGTGCTGAAAGCATTATGCTAATTGAGTCAATTATTCCCAATTTAAACGGTCACTGTTAAAACGTTACCTTATTGTGCAAATTCCTATAGGCTCCAAAAAAATTATGAATAATCTGGAATCAGTTGAAAGAACAGCTAATAAAAAATGTATTGGTTATAAAACGTATTGTAAGAGAACTGAAGAGGTAATCAATCACAGTTTAGATGACAGAAAGGACTCGGCTGGTATAACAAGAGCAAGTGAGTAGATCAGGGGTATTAATGCAGCAGCATAATTATTCACACTAGCATTTATGGAATTGTAGTGAAGAGAATCGAAAGGTGACAAATGCATGGAACGGCCTTTCTGATGTGGAAGGGACAGCTAATATATTCAAAAATGCATAAGGCTAACCTTAGTCTATTATAATATAAATAAAACAACCCAATTTATCACAAAACAGACACAATAAGCAATGACTCATGATCAAATGAAATAATCGGTTATTTAAATAATAAAGAACGATAGACACAAAACCTACTGTATGTAGTGTGTTTGCCTAGAAAGATCTTGTTTGCAAAGAAGACAATAGTAAGCAGGATACCAAGGAAGCAGAGACGTAACTAAAGATGTGTATAAGCTCATTACATATATTTACAATAGCAATCATGCAGCCCTCTACTATACTGTACTATTAAATGCTTGAATAAGAGGAAAAGTAATTTGACTGAACCCACTGAAAGTTATTCTTTTCACAATCAAACTTTTTTGTTCTAAAAATCTTGCACGTGAAGAATCGTTTTAATCGACAGAATTTTCACTATTTTTTAAGTGTATAAACCACAAAAACGCTAAGCTGCTGAGATCGCGTAGAAATCAACAGGAACTGTCCTTAGCATATTTTAAAATATTTTGTTACTTCACGGTTTAAGAGTGTTTCAAAGTTTTTTTTTATATATATATATATATATATATATATATATATATATATGTAAATCAGGATTTTGAGGTTTTCATTTTGTTATTTGGATTCATTTTTATTTGTTTGTGCTTTTAATATTCTGATATTTTAAAGGGATCCTGTCATCGGAAAACAGGTTTTTTTTCAAAACGAATCAGTTAATAGTGCTACTCCAGCAGAATTCTGCACTGAAATCCATTTCTCAAAAGAGCAAACAGATTTTTTTATATTCAATTTTGAAATCTGACATGGGGCTAGACATTTTGTCAATTTCCCAGCTGCCCCCAGTCATGTGACTTGTGCCTGCACTTTAGGAGAGAAATGCTTTCTGGCAGGCTGCTGTTTTTCCTTCTCAATGTAACTGAATGTGTCTCAGTGGGACATGGGTTTTTACTATTGAGTGCTGTTCTTAGATCTACCAGGCAGCTGTTATCTTGTGTTAGGGAGCTGCTATCTGGTTACCTTCCCATTGTTCATTTGTTTGGCTGCTGGGGGGGAAAAAGGGATGGTGTGATAACACTCTAACTTGCAGTACAGCAGTAAAGAGTGATTGAAGTTTATCAGAGCACAAGTCACATGACTTGGGGCAGCTGGGAAACTGACAATATGTCTACCCCATATCAGATTTCAAAACTGAATTTAAAAAAATCTGTTTGCTCTTTTGAGAAATGGATTTAAGTGCAGAATTCTGCTGGAACAGCACTATTAACTGATTCATTTTGAAAAAAAAATTTTTTCCCATGATAGAATCCCTTTAATAAAAAAGTAGACATTAAAGGAATAGTTCAGTGTGAAAATAAAAACTGGGTAAATAGATAGGCTGTGCACAATAAAAAATGTTTCTAATATAGTTAGTTAGCCAAAAATGTAATGTATAAAGGCTGAAGTGAACAGATGTCAAATAAAACAGCCAGAATCCAACTTCCTGCTATTCAGCTCTATAACTCTGAGTTAGTCAGCGACTTGAAGGGGGGCCACATGGTACATTTCTGTTCAGTGAGTTTGTAATTGATCCTCAGCATTCAGCTCAGATTCAAAAGCAATAGATTTGACCCATGTGGCACCCCCTCAAGTCTCTGATTGGTTACTGCCAGGTAGCCAGGGTAACCAGTCAGTGTAAACCAAGAGAGCTGAAAAGCAGGAAGTAGTGTTCTGACTGACACGTTATACATCAAATCACTCCAGTCTTTATACATTACATTTTTGGCTAACTAACTATATTAGAAACATTTTTTATTTTACATAGCCTCTATTTACCCAGTTTTTATTTTTACACTGAACAATTCCTGCTTTTTTTTAAATATGAGTTTAATTGTGGTTGAAAAAACCCTCTAAAAATACACAAATTTAATTTTGATAAATAACCCTCCCTGTATTGGTTTGTAGCAAATATTAAATTACCAATAATAAAAACACTTTTCTAGTGTCAAAAACAAAACATTCTGCAACATAATAATACTATTTAATAATGACTAATTATTAAAGCTAAAAATTGTGTATTAAAAGAACAATATTTTTTTAAATTTTGTTATTCAAGTGTAAAAAGCCCTAAAACAAAACCAGGTCATGTACAAGTAAATGGGAGGTGTTCTTAGAAAATTGTAAAATATTTATTTACTTTGAGGTTTAAGAGTTTTTTAGGATTATTTTCACTTGTAATTGCACAAAAATTCTTACAAAAAATGAGGATTTCAAGTTATTCATATTCCAACACATTCGTGCTTTTTCTATTTAGATTTAGATAAGGAAACATTTGAGATTGTTAAAAATGTGAGTTTAGATGAGGTTGAAAAAACCTGAAAAAAATCGTACGATTCGGGTAAAAAGCCTCAAAAATCATACTATATGATTTTTCATATGATTTTTTCCTGAACCCATTCATTTGAGCTTTTTAAATAATAATAAATAAGGTAAAATTGGGTATGGGAGTTTGGTCGTGGTTTTTAAATAATGAGATAAATTCGGATTTTAGTAAATAACCCCATAAATATAGGATTGTTTTGCCCTCAATATGGATTCATGCAGCTCAGTTACCATCAAATATAAGGTTCAGGTAACATTTTGTGGAAAAATTAATTTTGTTTTTTTATTTGTGGTTTATTTAGCTTGATTATCAAGTTTGTGGCCCTCAAAACTCAGCAAGTTTTCCAACATGTGGTTTCTTTCTTTCTTTCGTAAAAAGAAACAAAGAAAAAACTGACAAAGGGACCCGACTATTTGCCACAGTCTGTGGCACCGTTTCCAATATTTCCCCTGGTGTGTGATCTTATGTTAAAGTAATAATGTTGCAATTGGTGCATGAAAACTGCAATAACACACTGCCCTTTTTTCAGTTGCTGATGCAATTCATGATCAAAGTAATAGCATTTTGTTAAAATATGTCCTGCTGTTTTGATGTAATGATCCTGGCATTGCAATCTGGTTGACATACAGCATTGGAAATAAGCCATGTTGTTTTGCCAAAGCCTGTGAATGGATTCATTGATGCTTGAACTTTAATAATGCATGTCATCAGTGGTATTAGTAAATACTGTGGAGAATAAATTAAATTAAATAAATAAATAAATTAAAATAAAATAATTAAATAAAGAACATTTTTAACACAACATTAATAATAAAGGTATAAGTCAGTTACAGCGGCAAAAAATACATTACGTATTATAGGGCTTTTTACTAAAACTCAAATTAATCTAAATTTTTTATCAAAACAAATCCAACCAAACTCCCTTCCACGAATTAAACTTATTTATCAATAATTTTTCTTGAAAAAATCGGTGATAAGATATCGTGACAAAATCCAGCATTTATTCGAATTGTATGGTTGACGCTCCAAAAACTAGACTTTTTCGGATTATTTTATGAAAACCCTTACTTTTTTTTAAATTATCCAGTGCAGATCACGATGTCAAGAAACAACTAAAGGGATATTAACGTCTACATGACCTCGGCTTATATGTATGATAAATCTAAAAAAAAACCCATTTCCTAGAAAAATTTTACTTTTACCCCTAAAAGCTTGACCAGAAAAAATCAAGGTTTAATACATAGGCCTCTATATGAGAGTTTAGAAATGCGCATATACAGTTATACTAACGTAAACATGTAGGGAAGGGGTAAAGAGAGACTTTCCTATAACTATGGGGCAGATCTATAAACACAAAGTTTTTTCAGATGCCTTTTTTCACCGATCCACCCCCTATCCTCCTGCACCCCTTAGTTGTCCTACACTTGCACCCCCAGGAGAAGTAAATGAGGCCTTTGTACAATTAATATATTTATTTATTTTTCAAGTTTATTAAAAGATTTGAGATGTTTAGCCTCATTAAATATTAATGGAAAATTCTCGCTTGTTTTTTCCATGAAAAAAGCCATCCACAAATATTCTGCCACACTTTTTTAATAAGATAGTGCCCACTTGTAAAAAAAAAAAAAAGTTGC
Source organism: Xenopus laevis (assembly GCF_017654675.1). Lineage (NCBI taxonomy): Eukaryota > Metazoa > Chordata > Amphibia > Anura > Pipidae > Xenopus > Xenopus laevis. The sequence continues at coordinate 129,037,638 of NC_054379.1, read as the reverse complement.
ACACGTTTTGATGCATAACCTGATGAATTCGCCTCTCAGTATTCCAAATGTTTTTTCATGCTTATAAAGTGCATTTAATATATTAAATTATTCCAGTATCCAAAACAAATTTAACTAACCATTTTTAATGGGTGCTCAAATTCACAAACCCTGAGTCTTCAGGAGCAGTGGAGAAATCCGCAATCCTTACACTGATAGTGGCTCTCTTTTTTTTTTAAATCTCTAGCTACAAAGCCAACTGCAGTTGCACTAGCAATGGTTGGTAGTTACCTACTTATATGTAGTTTGAGTATAGTAAATTTGTTTTAAAGGCCTACTATGCTCAAACATATGAAGTATATATTCCCATTTCAATCTACACGCATGGAATTTTCTTGCAAAATCTAATTTAATCTAAACCTACTGCAGTTCACTTATAACAAAATTGAAAAATTATATTGTAAAAGATTAAAAAGGGCAGGTAATTACATAACAAAGAAGAGGTTTTTAAAATATATGGACTTTTAGGGGGTTATTTACTAAACTCCAGTCTGGTTTTTTAGGCCAAAAGTCAAATGTTTCAGGTTTTTTTTAAAACTCAAATTTTTCAATAGCAGAGGTCCCTATCCTATTTTGAAGTTTCTGTGGTCTGTGCTGGAATTAGCCTGAAAATCCAACCTTTTTGGGCTTTTTTGGCAAGAATCCAAAAAATTAAGGCTTTTCTGGAAGAAGCCTGAAAAAAATCGAGCGATTATGAAAAAAAAATAGTGCGATTCCAGTTCTCACTTGATTTTATCGAGTTTTTACCCGAACCAAGGTCTTTTTTAATAATAAGTAAGGTCGGATATTAGAGTTTGGTTGTGTGTTTTTTTTATCAAAAAAATCATATAAATTCGGATTTTATTGTGATGTATAATTCATATGTAAATGTTGAATTGACTGAATGCTTTTCCAAAATAATGTTGCTTTATTTATTGGGATTTTTTTTACAACTTTACTTTCAGTTTTTCATCCTTACCTTTAAATTTTATCAAGACATGTCCTACAACATTTTACCTTTCTGGCAGTGCCCTGACTGTAAAAATATAGTACTCTGGAGCTGCAAGATAGAAGTGCTAACCATTATGCCACTGTGCTGCCCACTGCAAGGCAAACCTTCATGACAAGGCAGTCAAATAGGCAAGATAAAGACAGGACTGGTGAGAATGACCTTCATATTTAATGATGATGCCTACATACTCTATTTGCAAAATCCTTGCACTGGGAGATGAAGATTTGTACTAAGGCAGTGCAGGACTGCAATAAGGCGAGACAGGAAGGATCTTCTAATCCTGTTAGTACCAATCTGTTAAAATAAAAGTGTGCCAGAATATCTTATTTTAGTTTGTCTTATGGAAATCATAAGTGTGGTTGTGTTAAAGTTTTCCTTTTGATAGTTCCCCTTACTCTAACAACAGTTTTAACTTTGCCTGTTTTATCCTTTTCTCTTAGGTAGGCTAATCTCAAGCTTCCTCATCACTCCCTTGTATTATAATCTCATAACAAGAAGTTTTAGGCAAACACATGCTATTAGCCCATGACATATGGTATGAAAAGGTTCTGTGCACAGTGGGGCTCATTTACAATGAGTGCAAAACTGCAGAAGTAAATTGCCAATAGCAAGCTAATTAACAATTCGTTTTAATCAGTCTGTTACAAGTTAAACAATTAAAGCAAAGATTTGTATATCTGTTACTGGCAACTGTGTCAATTGAACTAATATTAAATTAAAAGCTTTTAATTAAGTTTTATGCAAAGTAGAAGAACTTCAATAATATATTTTTAATCTGGACAACATTTGGGTTAGCTCCTAGGATCTTAGAGTATAGCATTTGAACTTTCACCCAATTTAAATTTTTTCCCAAAATATTTCTCTGTATTTTGTGCCACCCATTCGTCCAACAGCATGATGCTACCACCATATGATGGAGAACTTCAATGTAGGATTTGCTATTTATTAAAAAGAATTGGTCAGAATATCTTTGAAAGGCAACTATCTGTTTATGTAGAGCATGTTTATGGTGTTGTGACTCAAACAGGCTGATCTATAAATTAAATTAAGAAATGTGGAATTTGTTGGCATTCATTGTTTGGGTATTTTTACATTCATGTTTTTTCACATAACAATATATCTGTAGATTTGAACAAACGTTATGTCTGTAATATTTAAATAAGTAAGCCAAAGAGCCCCAATGTATTCTGACTATATGTTGATTTAAAACTACCAAATTTGTTCTGTAAAATGGTTCAACAACTGCAGAATTAAATTACGTCCTTAGATCGCATTGATCTATTGAGATTTTCTGCCAAAACTAATAATGACTGTCAGCCTAGTGTGGATCCCAGATGTGGCTAGAGTACTGAGTGTTTGTTAGAAGTAAGAAATACAACCATACAATGGTAACGTGCATAAATCTAATTCCAAACCACTTCCTTCATTTTTCGCTAACACATTTTGCTCTACAAAGAAAATTTATTAAATTGTCTAATATACAACATGCATAGAAACGTCAGCTTCCTCTGCTCTGAAACAGCTGCACAGTTGGAGTCAGAATTCGATTTTGCTTTCTGTCTAGCTTTTAACGCTATTATTACTACTTTCTTGCTTACAATCCCCCATTCTATGACATTAAAACACTGCCCATATATAATTTCAGGCCATGGCTGTCAAGTTAATGCTTAATGCCGTTAGAAATATATAAAAATGTTAGGAAATTATACATTGTTCACCTGTAATACGTGGAGAAATATTGAATAAAATCAGAGCAATGCTTACAAAGTAGTTTAATATAGTTTAATAAATTAAACTCAAACAGGACTCTCCAACTAGAGGCCCGCAGGCAATTCTCCAAGATTTTTTTTACAACCATCACACCCCTCTCCTAAATGTGCACTCAGTAGACCATACTTCTTTCTCTAAAATGGAAAAAACTGAAGAGAGATGCAGTTAATAAACTATTTGGTTGAAAAGTTATAACCATCAGAGACATCTTTTATGGGGTTTTGAACAGTAAATTTGACATCAGTAACCAAAACAATACTAAAGCTAAATGGAAACCAAAATACAAATTAATCTCCAGGAATCAAAGGTTTATTGGACAACAGGGTGCACTCACCTTCTGTAGATGTCATCTAAAACTAGGTATAAATAATCTGAATTCACACCAGACATATAGGAAAGTATGGCAAGATACCAGTACCTAGCATTTCAAGATTTTAGGGCTCATTTACAGATGCAACCACAGCTACCCAAAAGTGGCTGAAGTAGTAATGAGTGAATCTGTCCCATTTTGCTTTTCCATAAAATTCATAAAAATGCAGAAATTTTTTTCTGGAGTCAACTTTTTTGTCTTAGTGACTTTTTGTCCAAATGCATCAAAGTCAATGGGCAACTTTTTTGTCTTGACAATTCTTTTGCTGCAAATTTTCACCAGTTTCACAAAAAATTTGAAGATAGTGAAATGCAGAATTCCACCGTGAAGCCATACCTGGTGAAAAAATGTGCACATTACTAATGAACTGATGCCATTCATTAAAGGTATTTGTGTCCAAACATCCTTCTTTGCATTTCTGCAAAGTTCCACTCATTGTTGGTGCATCTGTAACACCTCCAGTGGGCTGCTCAAAAACTCTTGTACCTAAAGAATCATGCCCAGACATCATTTTAATGCTGAGTGATTCTGAACATTTTCATTTTTGCAAAATTTACTTATTTTTAAAAAGTACTTATTTTGGAGCTTCAGTGACTAAATGCGTCAGATGCAACCACATTGAAATTGTGGTGGAAAATGCTGCAGTGTGGTTAAAATTATTATTATTAAAAATCCAAAATTGCACTTAGCACTTTCCATACAGTTGCACTCATAAATGATAGTAGCCGCATTTTTTGACCATGTTAGATTCATCAAAGCTGGAAAATATTAAGTAATTGATACATTTAATTAGCTTACATTGTAAATTATAAAATTCAACCCTTTGAGGCTCTTTAGGTCTCTTTTTCAGACATGGTATAATAAATTGAAACATTACATTACAATTATACACATTAGCACAGGGTACAGAAATTGTTATAAATGTGATTTGACATGTTTGTCATGTATAGCCACTCATGTCCAAGCTGAGATTTCTTTGCAGAGTCTAAAGCTGGCCATAGATGTTGAGATTTTTAAAAGATCCGATCCTCATGAGACCACGATTTTCTCGGAACGATCATACGATCGTACGAATTGACCATCAACTAAAAAGACCAATTTGCCAGGAAAACAAAGGGGAGCTGCCTGCTTGGACCTGCAAACATAGATAGATTGCACTGGGACCGACAAAGACAGATATGGGCTGAAAAATTGTAAGATGTACGATCGTTCGAATCCCACTAACCACACGATAATTTCGAAGGATTGGTCGGACTTCCCTAAAATCGGTCATTTGGCAAGAAGAATTGTCGCGTCTATGGGGAGCTTAATACAATATTGCCTAGTCTACTGGTGATAATGTTTCCAATTGTGTGTCCAGTTAATGGACATGTAGCCCTATAATGGACATGTAGCCCTATATACTATATATGTATTTCATACACATTATTAGAAAGACAACAGTGCAAGATCACTTTACTTTTCTTTCCTGCTGGCTGGTATTGGTACTGGTATATATGGGTGCAGCTTTTATACTTAACTTGACTCTACTCTACTCTTTGAGCTTCAAACCATAAGATTTATGATTGGTGGTTGTCTGTATTCCAGAAGGAGAAGTTTAGGGAAAATATTTTGCAGTCTTGCAAGATTCTGTTATTTGTAATGAAGTTATTTCATTATTTTCTGCAAGGCTTCCAGATATGTGTTATAAATCACAAGGGGAACACAGTTATTGTTTATGGTGGTTTGTGAAAATGTCCCTTGGCAGGGTGATAGCTATTTCTGATTTGGCTATCACTTTTTTTCAGTTATATATTCTTGTTTAATGAAATCCATCTTGAGCTTTTATAGACATTCATAGCAATCAGCAAGGATGGAGCATAAATGATTGACCTTCTTCTATGATTGTAAGCTGTCATTTCAGAGGAAGTCAGAAGGGAATTGCAATTTATATGTACTGTGGTGTCTAGTAAACTGGTTTCATTATGTTAATGTACAAAGTATATACTTCTATAATTTCTAAATTATGGATTTTTTTGTTTTTCATTGTGAAGTTTTTGGTTATTTATAGCTCTTGTGGTGTTTTCAACTATATCAGTCCTTTATCGAGCTAGTCCAACCTTATTAACCCATTACATGGAAGTGCCATTTAGACCCACCAACAATTAATAATGCAATAATAGCAAGTGAACCGTCTTTGGGAATTAATACATTATCATCTGATCATTTAACATATTAAATTGTAATATTACATTGTTGAGTTGGGATGAAAAAAGACAAAAGTCCATCCAACCCCTTCAAACACCCCCAGTGTATTTACACATACTTAAATTTACCTATCTATATACTCACATATATAAACTATATACATCCTTGATAAAGGCCCCAAAGAGGGCCTATATATACCAGAAACGTTGGAGACACTGTGAGTTTTAAAATAAATCAATGAACTTTTTGGAAAACGGAGTGCGGGTCCTTTCTGCAATTATATATATTAAATTTTTTGACCGAGCACCCGGCTGAGTGAGATGTGAAGGAGTGCGGGTATTATTCGCAATAATCGAACTATATACAGTATATATTATATTATCTATACTATTTGTAGATTTTAGCATCACAATAGCTTTGATATTATGCTTGTTCATCCAAGTCCATCTTAAAGGCATTAATTGAACACATCACTCACCTATGCTGTCCCAAATGAAAGTTCTGTTCATATAATTTAAAGGGGTGGACTATGGTGCGCTTATCGTTTTTATGGGAAAAAAGATCCCCCACTATCTGTCAATAATGCCCTCTAATGTACTTATAAAGTACTTCTTATCTAAAAAAAAATTCACATGGGATGCCTCAACACACTACCATTTAGTGTATAAATAGCATTTATATGGTTTCTACCAAGGTGCATAACTTTGCACTTATCAACATTGCACCTCTTTGTGATCTATTCTTCAGCCAGTTCTCGATCCAAGTATAAATATTACGTTTCTTGCATTAACCTTCTGTGTGGTACTGTATTAAATGCTTTAGCAAAGTCTAAGTTACAGTAGATCACATCCACTGCCATCCCAGAATAGAAGTTCCTGCTCAACTCCTCATATGGACGGACTGGGGGCCCGGGACCCACCTGGGCTGCTGTTTCAGGGCCCCCTGCCACAAATCCCACTCAAGGCCTCCGTACCTGCCATAAGCTGCCCCCTCCCCATGCGCACATACCTTTTTAATTTTGCCGATATGAACATCCCTTCAGTGGTTAACATCAAAATTGAAAAGTATATTTGTATCCTTGCATTGTCATATAACTCCCCCACACTTTATGACATAATGCTGATTTAAAAATTAAGGATAAAAATGCTCTTGTAAGATTAGGTTTAACAACGAGGTTGCTTTTAAATGTACATTTCAATTTATCAACATCTGCTGTAATTTGATATAGGATTTGATATAGGATCACCATGCCTGTATGTGTGGAAATGAAACTATTCACCCTTACATTTTTCAGCCTTAATTGAAAGTTTATAGTCCTTGCATATTAAATGATAGTTCACACCATGAGAATAGGAGAAACAAAGAAAGATTCAACAAAATGATATGAAAATATTCAGTTCCACACCTAACTGGAAAGAATCACAAGTCTGAGTGGGATAATTCTATTTTAAGTAAATTCATGGTCTCTGATTAAAAACGGTTAATTTAATTTTTTTGCGATGTTCCTTGCTTTGTGTTCTGCTTGTAATCAACATACGTTGGTGCTGTTTATGCCTCTTTGCCTTCTTCCTCCTTTCCTATTTAATCTGAGTTTTTGAAAATTAAGTAAAAAATGAAGTAGAGAATGAATTAGAGGTAAATGACATACTATATACTATTATTTGTTAACATCTTTTTAATCTGACAAGTGAAGCAGGAATCCTCATGAAATCATTGTATTTGTTACCCATTCTCAAAATTCTTGGCAACATGAGCTTTTGAAATCGGTATACATGTTTATTTTAAGGAATTCTATTATAAACCATACACTTTAGGGATGACTGTTCATCCCCTTTAAAGCCAAAAGTCAGTTTTGTGGAGTACTTAAAGGGTTATTTGCAACCACAAGTGGGTTTATGCTAAAATGGATGTATACTGTATGTTGGACATATTGGCACCATTCATTTGTTCTTGCATCCAAACTTGCACTCCCACATACTTTCCCTAAGCACAATTGGTCCACCCTGCCTCTTGAGATGAATCATGCACGAGTGTGCCCATTTGCATTGGGAACCTAAATGGTACCACCATCCTAAATATGGTGGTTGTTCCAAAGTTCCTACAGCAAGCAGCATACATAGGTGCATAAAAGAAAATCACACACTAAGGGGCATATTTATCAAGGATCGAACTTCAAATTGAAAAAACTTGGAAATTCGAATTCAAAAAGACCAACCGAAATTAAGTCGAAGTTATGTTTCTGTTCGAATAGGTCAGTTTTCGATCGAATGGGTCTGTATTCGTATTCAAATCGTACGAATCGAAGGAATAGTGCATTCGATTGAATTTGATCCCAAAAAAACTTTGATTTGTCAAAGGCCACCAATTGACTCCAAATTGGTTCTAGGAGGTCCCCCATAGGCTAAAACAGCAATTCGGCAGGTTTTAGATGGCGAATGGTCGAAGTCGAATTTTTAAAGAGACAGTACATGATAAATTTTGATATTCGAATTTTCTAATTTTTTTCAAATTCGAATCGAATTTGGACTATTTCCTAGTCGAAGTACATAAAAATAGCTCGAAATTCGAATTTTTTTTCATTTGAAAATTCACCTCGACCTTTGATAAATCTGTCCCTAAGGAGCAGATTTATCAATGATCGAAGTGAAAATTCAAATTTTAAATACGAATTTCAAGGTAATTTTAGGGGCAGATTTATCAAGGGTCGAAGTGAATTCGAGGGAATTTTTGAAGTAAAAAAATTTGAAATTCAAAGTATTTTTTTGGATACTTCGACCATCGAATAGGATACTACGACTTCAAATTCGATTCAAAGTAAAATCATTCGAATATTCAACCATTCTATAATCTAAGTACTGTCTCTTTAAAAAAACTTTGACTTCAATACTTCGCCAAATGAAACCTGCCGAAGTGCTATGTTAGCCTATGGGGACCTTCTAGAGCATTTTTCTAAGTTTTTGGAAGTCAAAGTAAAATCGTTCCATCGATCGCTGAAATAATTTGAATCGTTTTACTTCGACCGCAAATGGCCAAATTTGATGTAAAAAAACTTCAACTTCGATATTCCAAGTCGAAGTATTCCAATTCAATGGTTGAATTCCGTTTTTTCTACTTAAAATTCTACCCTTGATAAACCCTTAGTGGTCTAGGGAATAGACCAGATTCAAATCAAATTTGAAAAAAATTAGGAAATTTGAATATCGAAATTTATCATTACTGTCTCTTTAAAAATTAGACTATTCGCCATCTAAAACCTGCCGAATTGCTGTTTTAGCCTATACTAGAACCTATTTGGAGTCATTTGGTGGACTTTGAAAAATCTAGGTTTTTTTTTTGGAAAATACTTCGATTCGAATTTGACCGAATACGATTCGAATTGAATGATCAAATACAGCCTATTCACGTGAAGTTAAAAAATTTGATTTTAATACATTTCGGTTTGTCTTTTTTTATTCGAATTTCGAGGTGATGGGACTTTAAAATCTGCCCCTAAAAGCATTTTAACACCACAATGAAGTAATCTCTACTCTATAAATGTTAGTTGCAACTTACATCCACAACTTGAAAACAACAATGTGCAATTATGTTTGTTTAGACTCATTAGGACCAATTGCAACAGACTCAGCTTCCCATGTGGCTGCAACAACTCTGGTATGCTGGGAAACTATGCAGCACTGTGGCAACAACATGGAAAATTGTACTGTAACAACTGTATATACTTTTTGAATAAAAAAATGACGTTTACTTTTTGTCTAAAGTTTTTGAAACCACAATCAAGCACTTTTTCTCTAAAACCACGAATGCCATGAAAGTTAGATCCGAATATAAGGTACTTTGTAAAGTACAAACAGAAATTAAATGCTGAACAATAGCTCTAAAACCTCTAACCTCTAAACCTCTAAAAAGTCAAGTTTTTCGGACAATTACTAGAGAAAACCCCCCAGAAAACCTCTAAAAGTCTGAATGGCTAAACAAAGGTCCACAGTGCGGCTACCATTGAGTTCTATTGGACCTCAACTGCTTTTACTGGCCGAAGATTTGTATTATAGTTTTTTGTGTTTTTTACACTTCATAAACCTCGAAGTTTAAGAAAAATAAAAATATATTTTTGGATAAAAAAACCACTACAATGCTGTTATTTAAGAGGCACTACAAAAAAAGCACGTGGCAGACCAACCCTATGTCATAATACTAAGAAAATGAGCAGATACTTTCTTGATCTTTTACTTTCCCTTTAATAAAATGTCCCATTATTTATGTCCTTTCACATTTTCCCTTATCAAGCCAAAACGTCCATCAGCCTTCATTCAAAATCACATCCCTGAGGTAATTTTACCAGCCATCTATTCTTATTGTCACTTAAACTGACCATTTCTAAACTTTATTCAATCACTTTAAAAGCCTTTATTCTATTACCCATTCGAGAGTTTTAAAAAAAGCACTTTCCATCTCTCACAAATAACTGGCAGTTTGTTACAGAACTTGTACTTGTCATAACTTTCCATTGACCGTCAAAATGTGTTTCACCAAAAATGACTGAAATAGTATGTCATAAAAATACCTATTTGACATCTGCTGATGTTAATGGCTGAAATACACTGTGCCGAGGCTTAATAGGATTGGAGAGTACTGTGATAGTTAGCTACCTTGGCAAGAACAGAAAGCACAGCTTTCCACAAGATCTTAAATATTTGAATGCTAAATTGATTTTTTATGTGTTGTACTTTTAGAGGTAACTAATATTCTACTACTATAAAAAAAAAGGAATAAAACCGATATACACAGCACAATTGGGAGAGGTTAAAATGACCTTTCAAGGCACTACTTTTGAACCAACAATTGCAACAAACAATAATGTTTTTACAGCTCTTTTTCCCATTTCCCCTTTGTTATAATTGGCTACAAAGTCCACCGATTAGGAAATATATTAAAGTTTGTTTTTGGCAAGTGATTTAATTTCAGTTGAATCATAGGTTAACATTAACATGACAACCTAGATTGTAACTCTTTGTAGCCATGACCTGTATTATTGCCTTGGTTTGTTGTCTGACTACAAATGAATGCAGTAATAATAATGTATAAATAACTAAACCCAAATAAATATTTGTATTCTCTAGGGATTATTTACAATTGATAGTGATGCAATGCAAAAATTCAAGTGCAGTATGCAAAATGCAGTTTTGAATGCAAATCACAGTTTTTTTAATCCATAATGCAGTGTTTATACCCCATAAACAAATTATTGTATACCAATAATATACAATTATCAAGTGGTAATTGTACAGAATATAATACAAAAGAGATGAGAAGGTGAATCCATTTAGTACATGGAGCTACAGTACATAGGACATGATATAGCGGCTTTATTTACCGTGGTGAACCCATACAGAAAAATTGAAATGTATAAAATCAAAAGATAAAGGTTAATTTTCACTCTTCCCCATGACCAGTGAAATACAGTATGTACACAAAGTTATGGGTCACAGGAGCCAACCTGTACTGGCCCTCCAGCTGGTGGTTTGAGCAGAATGGGGTTCTAAAAACACATTAATAACTTGTGGTTGCACTAGATTTGGGCTCTTAAAGGAGACATATTTTGTAAAAACAAGATTGTGTCAGTGTATTATACTCTTTTAAATATAGAAGGAATGTGCTGACATTTTTTGCAAATATATTAATAGTCCTGCCCATCTGTTTCACTTTCTGCTGCCTCCTTTTCCAGGCTGGGCAGGGGAGCTGGTGGCACTCAGCACACTGCACTGTAGAATAGGAACCAATCAGCAGCTAGGCTGACCTGATAGGGAATTGAAGTCTGTTTTTGCTTGTGTGATTGGAGAGCTGTGATTGGCTATACTCCTCCTACTGTGCCTCTGGCAGGGATGATAGGTCATGCCCTCATCTCATTTGAAACCATAGCAGATCTATAGGGAGCTCCTATAAAGGGGACATTTTTGAAGATAATGTTAATTTTTAGCCCAAAGTAAAACCAGCACCCTTTATAATTCATTATTCCCCATGAGATTATGGAAATGTTTACTTATGCTATATATCTCCTTTAATAGCTTAAGTTAGAGGTAATCATCAATTTAATAGTATTTCTGTCCCATTAGAGATACAGATTTTATAAGTGGCAGGCCAAGTTGTATTTGCCAAACTTGCCAAAAAGGCTGTTGACACCATTGACTCATGCACAGGCATAGCAGCCAGTTGCTTTTTTGGTTGATGACTCATTGACACCCCCCCCCCCCAGCAGTTGAATCCCCATACTTGTACCCTAAGCATATGCCTTTGTTGCTTACCCAAAGTCCCACCCTTGGGTTTTATATGTTTATATAATTTTGAAAGTTCTGAACCTCTATTTACAAAAATGTTTATTTATTTTATTCTTATTGTTAATCCAGCTGTAGGCTTCGTTAAACATTGGTGGTCCCATAGTTGACTCAGCAAAAAAAAAAGGAAAGAAGAAAATATCATAATTATTGCTCTGCAATAATTATGAAGAAGAGAGAATCATGGGGGGCAATTCACTAAGCGCCGAAAATGCTCTAGCGACGGCTTTGCCACACTTGGCCAGGCTTAGTTTTTCCAGGGCTGCTCAAATTCACAAAGATCCGAAGTTGAGCACAGGTTACCAAATGGTTGCGAAGTTGCACTTGCGATAATACGATAAGCAGTCCGAAGTTACACTAGTGATGCCTAATTAGCATACGGTGTGCAGTTAAAGTACAATGGATGTGAATGCTGCAGTAACTACATTACACTACACAAGGCCAGGGAAACTTAATAAAATTAAATAGAGGTCTTATATGGCCCTACACATGTGCCCACTGTAAAGTTTAGGTGCCAAATGTAAGGGAAGGAGAGAAACCCAAAAACATTTTTGATCTTTTTCAGCCTATCACCCAGTAAAAAGTAAAAAACCCCAGCGTTTTTTTTTAGAGAAACTCCTATCTACTCTATTGCACTTCTCCCTGGTCTGAGCTGGCAAAGTAAAGTCTGGCGCAAGAGGTAACGTTCAGTAAAATCTGCAACTAAGTGATTTAGCGTAGTTACGTCCCTTCGTCAGAGAGCAACTTCGCCTGGCGTAAGGGTGCGAAGTACCACTAGAGTCTGTCTACTTCGCTAGCGAATTTACACTAGCACCCGTTAGTAAATCGGCGAAGTGGCAATATGATGTCACTCTGGTGAATTTTCACTAGCGTTAGCCACATCGCCCCTTAGTAAATTTGCCCCATGGTATCCTTATTATAATACCACATATGATACAATAGTATTTTGGGAAGCTGTGTCTTGCTTACTTTTACTTCAGCAAATAAATAAGTAAATAAAAAAGACAGCTTTGGGCTTCTAACAGGGAAGGGCAGGGTGATGTGGCTGCACTTTAAGCAATAAAGAAAAAACAAATTGTTTGAAATCCTTCTTCTAATGCTTTAAATACATTGTCACTGGATGCTGTAGCTGCTATTAGTATTAATGAATTTAAAAGAGGATTACAAGATGTAAAACAGACTAAGTCAATTGGAAGCAATTAGCAAGGCAGATGAATGTGCTTAAGCTGAAGTAGAGATTCTAATGTTGGAGGTAGAAAATAGATTATAGTGTTGGTAGGAAGTGTACAATAAATACACCCACCTTGTTTGACTATTTACTTTCCCATTGCTGGTATATATTAGATGGAGACACATCATTGGTTAAAACCTAATTGTTCTGATCATTAGTGCTGTTCATTTAACATTTTATAGCCCACCAGATAGGAACAATTTTAAACCACAATGCACTGGGATAGATGTATTTCATGTAAATTGCCCTTAAAATTGTGAGAATCAGGTCTCCCACCACATTCCCAAATGAATGGAAACCAGCTTACAATGGCTGAGATGGTTCATTACCTTTAGTTTCTCATTTATATTTGCATTTTGCGTAGGGCACTCTTGTCTATTTTATACTATACACAATATAAAGAGAAAAACTGCAGTCTATGCGGCATTACAAAATAAGTTTAAAAAAAAAAAGGCCAACATAATAAGCATGACTTTTCAAGTTTTTTCCTTGACTGTCAGCTGACAAGAAAAAAAAAATGAACAAAATAGTCGAGTTCACTTTTTTCATGGAAAAAGACACACACCGGTGAGAATCACATAGTTCCATTCATTTTCAATGAGCCTGAAAAAGTGTTTTAATTAACTGGCAAAATAAATAAAGTTGTTCTTCTAAAGAACCTCACCAGCTTTTACTTGCTAAGTTTTTTTTCTGGTGAATTTTCATGTTTTTTTTTTCTTTACTAAATCTTGACTGTTTTAGAAAATACTCCCACAAGTGTATGTGTTCTCGAAATGAGAAAAAGCGCCAACTTGAATTTTGATATATCTGTCTCTTTAAGTGGTGCATGATAGTGCAAGATGCTTGTTCTATAAGAACACACAACTAGTGACCAATAAGAACGAGAGTAATGCATCTGTTCAACATATTTCTTACGCACTTAGTAGAATTTATATGCTATTGATATCCATCTTTTGCCTAGTTTATAGCCTGACAGTTTTTCTAAGGATAAGTAACTCCAAACATCAATCTCTGCTGGATTCAGCCAGGGTCGGACTAGGCCAGCGGGACATCTGGAAAAAATCCAGTGGACCCAAACATGCACCCCACCAAAGACTGTATTGTATGTGCTCCTTGTGCTGCCTGAGAATTGTGGTGTCGGGTGTTGCCTGGAGGGCACCGGAGGTGGCAGTACTGGTGGGCCCTGGACCCCCAAGCCGATCCTGGATTTAGTAATTGTTTATTTGTTGTCTTTACAAAGGTTGCTAAGTAAATATTCAGAGCCTGACCCCAGTTTTATGTTTTTTACAAAATATGCCATTTTAAAAACTTAAGTTAAACCACAATAATATTTTCATATGCATTTTACATATTGTTGAAAGAATATACAAACAGTATACTGTACATAAAAACATACAGCTCTGCATCGCAATGCACTTTGCCAATATAAAATCCTGAAAAACTATTGAACTGCAAATAGCAATTTATAATAAATAGTATTATACGTTGAACAAATACAATACATACAGAGCAACCATTAACTGATACAAGAGGTGACAAACTTACAATCTAAAAAGAAGAAAGGTGTAGCGCCACAAGACATTATTAATCAAAATTTGGATTTTTGTTATTTTAGAGGTTTTTTTTCTACTTTGAATAAACTCACATTTAAAAAAAAAAAACCTTAAATCCATTAGTGGAAATCCCTCGCATAATATATGCCAATGGTAACCCACCCTCTATGGACTGGGAAAACAAAAGGTGGGGACCAAACAAAGAAACACACTGTGGCGGAGCAAACGTTTATTGTTTTAATACCACATGCTGCAGTTGTTGAGATGAGGCTGTTTACACTACTAAGCGTTACTTTTTGGAAAATGTGTCTTTGAAAACTAATAAAGTTCATTAAATAAAAAAAATTTGAATGTTACCTTATTTAAAATTTATTATTACCTTATTTATTGTTACCTTATTCTAATATATAGAAAAATTCGAATGAATAAAAACATTGAAAACACTTGAATACCTCAAAATATCAATTTTAAAAGCTAAAAAAACTCCAAAAGCTTGACTTAAATAAATAGATTAATGGCCTGATTTAAGATTGCTCAAGCTGTGTGTTAACAACCTGGCCACTTTCCCAAAGCTGTAGTCTGTTTGGCTGTGAGCTAAGGAGCAGCTGTTTATAGAAAAATAGAAAAACATATAAAATGGGACTTTTAGGTTTCATTTTCAGATTTTGCCAGGTTCAGTACAAGAAATAATAAAAAAAATAGATATTTCTAATTTAAAAAATTAGGTAAAAAGTAAATTCAGTACAAACCCTAATTATTATTACTATTTAAAACCTAGAATATGTAACGATCAGTTTCCCTGGTGGTCTAGTGGCTTACCCTGTGAGTGGCGGGGACACTTCTGGGTTTATGCGCCAGCGTGATGACGTCATTGCGCAATGGCGCGAAATTCAAAGTATTTGAAATAAAACACATTGCCTATTGTTAGTTTCAATTTAGTTTGTTCCTGGTGCTATTTCTACGTGAATCCTCTTTATCTTCTGGTTATTGACCCTTGCCGGACTATTCTGAACTCAGTATCGTGACCCTTGACTGGTTGTTTATTCTGAACTCTCCACGTTGATGCTTGCCTGTCTGGCTACTCTACATTCTCCAATCCTGATTCCATCTTGTCTGACTATTTTTAACTTTGCTTGTGCTGGCCCAGCCTGTCCGTCCACGCTGCATTGTCTGGTCTGTCTTCCAAGCTGTGTTTTCTTCCATCCAGTATCCTTGGGGAAACGATTGTGCCCCTTTGCTCATCCAGAACCTTTAGCTTGGCTCCTCTCTTAGTAAGACCTTGCGGCATCCAATTAGCTGAGGGCTCCCCCCGAGGTGAAAGGCGGCTGTTAAAGGCAAAAGCAAGAGCCGAGACCAGGGAGCTCAGCATTGGTTCTGGAGTTAGGGTGCCGAACGTGACAGAATATGAACAATTATAAGGTCCTAGTTACTAATGCTGGCTATACACATTGAAATTGTAATTTTCCTATAATATATACTGTAATTGTGGTAAATATTGTTAAGCAGACAGGGTAAACTTAACAGAGCAAATTCCAGCAGAGGTGAAGGCCATATAGATCCTCAACCTGTTGCAATAAAGACCCTTTGATCCTATTCAGAGCCACCTGATCCATGTCGAGTTGATAGAGGTGAAGGTAAACCTGACTGAAATGTTGAAACCTGCCCCATGGATAAACCAATATCCAGGGTACAAAGCTATCAGTTGGGATTGTCTGCCCAGTGTACACATACTGAATATTGCATGCAGCATTAAATGTACTTAAGATTTAAGTCAATAATGGATCATTACAGCTGTATTTTATTCTCTCAGGGGATAAAACATTAATTTTCAGTAAATATTTAAAATATGTTTTGCAAGACCCACGAGTGCTGATTGTGTTTTGATTATTGTGATCTCATTAAAGCACCCAGGCATTTATGTATTGTTTGGTGAGAGCCCTTCTTAAACACTTCTGACACAATAGACTGATTTCATTAATTTACAAAAATGCACCAGCGTTTATAGTCGAATGTTAAAGTACTATTTTTGCATCCTTGACAGTTTAAAAAAGAAACTAGCATAGTTATTTTAAAATCATAATTTATATTGTAATTTTAAACAGATCTAGCTGATGTGCTAATAACTATGTAAACTATGTCACCATATGATTAATGTACTTGTCACTTTCCACTGCAGTTGACAAAGGCAGAATTTCTTTATGGTTTTTCTGTAAAATACAGGGATAAATTTACAATTTGTAAGCAAGGGCTATGGTCAAGAGGAATGTATCACTGAGGGAGGTCAGTTTTTCTCCTCTGTGCAAAAAAACATTTAAAGCTTATTTTATTGGGACAAGTGGAAGGTGATTTGGATTTAAGAAATTATTTTTAATTCCTATATTTTTTGTCAAGATCTTCCAAGGGTTCATAGTTAAACTTGTACAGTTGGAATTGAACTCAGGTCTCTCAATTTATTACCAACTTGTGTCTACTCAATTTATTATCTACTAGTTATTGCCTTAGGCCTTAATAGACTGTGTCTATGTACAGAGAGGATGGCCCCAAACTCTGCTACCAACAGGAGCTGCATTTCCCACCATGAGAGAAGTTCAGCAGTCCTGCTGCGGCTCCTGAATCTGCAGTGTCTCGATGACTGGAAATCAAAGCAGGCTGTCACCTAGAAGTAGTAGTGTTTGTATCAATTCACCCACCGTGCAGTCACAGGAGAGAACCTCCTTTTTACCACTGATGTGACAAATAAAACTTAAAATACATTATTATATATATCCACTGTTTTGATCCAGATGAAGGCAAAAAGCCCAGCCTGAAGCCAGTGCCAATTATGCCTCAAGAGGGAAAAAATCCATCCAAATGGCAAAGAATTCATGCTCAGCAGACCCAAATAATCCATCACATTATCAATCATTTTGAATACAACTACTGTTTTATGACAAACTTCATACAGAAATCCTTGTATTGAAACTCCACTAACTGTCACACATATTTTATGGACCACAATTTTCTTCAATAAGCTTTACTCAGACTAAAAGGTACAACTGCATCAGCTCTAAAACAACAGAAAGTCACCACATGCTTTTATGATTCGTATACCAAACCCAGAACAATCCCCAAGGTCCTGGTCGCGGCTCGGTCTTATGCCAATAACAGCCACCGTATGCTTCAGGAGGAGCCCTCCACTACTCGGGTGCCACCAGGTCTTAGTGTGAGAGGACCAGGGAAAGAGTTCTGGGCAGGCAAGGGAACCGCACATGGTACAGGACAGGAGAACAAGAACCTAGTCAGAATCACAAGCCTGGTCAAATAACAAACGGGCAGAGCCGTACAGTATCAGGACACGGGAGTGTAGTTGGAGGCACAGGCCAGGTCAAACGCCAAACGGGCAGAGCAATAGAGTATTAAGAGACGGAAGTGTAATCTGTATCAAGACAGAATCCAAAAGAGTGGTCAAAATACAGGAAAAGGTCAGGACAGGCAGCAAACAAGATTTGATCAGGCAGGGTCAAGAACAACTTAGAAATCGCATGCAGGAACTTCAAATTGACCTTTATGTTGGACAATGTACAAAGGCGCCTTTGCCTTTAAATATTTTGAATTTCGTGCCATCACAATGATGTCAGCGCCGAATATAGCCAGAATTGGCCGAAGAAAGAAAACAAAGCCTGAAACCAGAGAAAGCAGACATGGCAGGCGTCCCTGTTCCACCCCCACTAGACCACCAGGCAAGTTTCTCACACATACGTTTATAGTCACATATCTAGAATTCTTATGCAACTCTTAAAAGTCTGTTCTTTACAGTGCTGAAAGACTTTGTTTCTGCCTTTGTTACTGTTATTTTTCCTGGGCAGTAATTTCCTGTGAGGATATTGTACCATGTTACCAGGGAGTATCTGTTATAAGAAGTTATAGTGGATAGGCTATATTCCTTACTTAGATATTGTAGTAGCACTACATAGTTAAGGATAGAAACAATCCAGCAGCAGATAAACCTCAGGGTCCTCGCGATACCAGCACTTCCACAGACTTTTCCCAGCAGCAGTGTCTCTATCCACGTGACTTTGCAGGTCACACACGATCCTCCCACTGGAGTATCTAGAAATTAAAACATGAGATGTACTCCAATTGCCACAATGTCTTTTTCAGATTTAGTGAACAACAAAATACACTTACAAGATATTGAGACTTCAGTGCACAAACCAAATTGTCTCACAGCTCACTTGTCCTCAATATTGTCAACTTCATCAGGAGGAACGAGCTGTTCCTTCCACACTTCCTATTTAAAAGGAAGAGTTAACTTTTTAATCACCAATAATACTACCAATTTAAAAAATAAATCTTACATTTTTACAATAAAAACAAAATAAACAGCATATCACAGTGCATTTAAAATATGTATTTAGGTAAGACCATTATTATTTTAAAAATACAGCAAACTCTAAAGCCTCATAAAAACCTTTTGGAAATTTAGACTGAAACCTATGGATCCAAATTGGTCTCTCTGTAAAATCCGTATAGTATATCCCGTTTCTAGGGATGTAGCGAACGTCGGAAAAAAAGTTCGCGAACATATTCGCGAACTTGTGCAAAAACGCGAGCGGTTCGCGAACGGTTCGCGAACCCCATAGACTTCAATGGGAAGGCGAACTTTAACATCTAAAAAAAAAATTTCTGGCCAGAAAAATGATTTTAAAGTTGTTTAAAGGGTGCAACGACCTGGACAGTGGCATGCCAGAGGGGGATCAAGGGCAAAAATGTATCTGAAAAATCTGCCTGTGTGTGCTTGGAAGAGATAGTGTAGGGGGAGAGCTGTTAGTGATTTCAGGGACAGATGATAGTAAGTTTGCTGGCTAGTAATCTGCTTGATACTGCTCTGTATTGGAGGGACAGAAGTCTGCAGGGATTTGAGGGACATTTTAGCTTAGGTAGCTTTGCTGGCTAGTAATCTACTGTTCTCTTTAAACAACTGCCATACGTTGACCTTGTAGGCATTGTTTGCCCAGTTTTTTTGGACGCAGCCACTGAAGCACAGTTGCCAGAAAAAATATGCCATATAAATGCTGAAAATAGTCATTTTTCGCCATACGTTGACCTTGTAGACATTGTTTGCCCAGTTTTTTTGGTTGCAGCCACTGAAGCACAGTTGCCAGAAAAAATATGCCATATAAATGCTGAAAATAGTCATTTTTCGCCATACGTTGACCTTGTAGACATTGTTTGCCCAGTTTTTTTGGTTGCAGCCACTGAAGCACAGTTGCCAGAAAAAATATGCCATATAAATGCTGAAAATAGTCATTTTTTGCCATACGTTGACCTTGTAGGCATTGTTTGCCCAGTTTTTTTGGTCGCAGCCACTGAAGCACAGTTGCCAGAAAAAATATGCCATATAAATGCTGAAAATAGTCATTTTTTGCCATATACGTTGAGTCAACGTATGGCAAAAAATGACTATTTTCAGCATTTATATGGCATATTTTTTCTGGCCTCTGTGCTTCAGTGGCTGCGGCCAAAAAAACTGGGCAAACAATGCCTACAAGGTCAACGTCGTTGACCTTGTAGGCATTGTTTGCCCAGTTTTTTTGGCCGCAGCCACTGAAGCACAGAGGCCAGAAAAAATATGCCATATAAATGCTGAAAATAGTCATTTTTTTGGTCGCAGCCACTGAAGCACAGTTGCCAGAAAAATTATGCCATATAAATGCTGAAAATATGCATTTTTTTGGTTGCAGCCACTGAAGCACAGAGGCCAGAAAAATTATGCCATATAAATGCTGAAAATATGCATTTTTTTGGTTGCAGCCACTGAAGCACAGAGGCCAGAAAAATTATGCCATATAAATGCTGAAAATATAAATTTTTTTGGTTGCAGCCACTGAAGCACAGAGGCCAGAAAAATTATGCCATATAAATGCTGAAAATATGCATTTTTTTGGTTGCAGCCACTGAAGCACAGAGGCCAGAAAAATTATGCCATATAAATGCAGAAAATATGCATTTTTTTGGACGCAGCCACTGAAGCACAGTTGCCAGAAAAAATATGCCATATAAATGCTGAAAATAGTCATTTTTTGCCATACGTTGACCTTGTAGACATTGTTTGCCCAGTTTTTTTGGTTGCAGCCACTGAAGCACAGAGGCCAGAAAAAATTAAACCAGTAGGGTTTGCACCCTAGTTTGTAACGGTGGCGGAGGGAGGAGGAGGACGATAAAGGACAGCTGTGTGTGGAGTCATGAGGCTTGAAGAGAAGGACAGCTGCATAGAAGTCAGAACAAGTCTTCCGGCGTGCAGTAACCCTCCGAGATCCACCCCTCATTCATTTTAATAAAGGTCAGGTAATCGACACTTTTGTGACCTAGGCGAGTTCTCTTCTCAGTTACAATCCCTCCTGCTGCACTGAAGGTCCTTTCTGAGAGCACACTTGAGGCTGGGCAAGACAAGAGGTTCATGGCAAATTGTGACAGCTCTGGCCACAGATCAAGCCTGCGCACCCAGTAGTCCAGGGGTTCATCGCTCCTCAGAGTGTCGATATCTGCAGTTAATGCCAGGTAGTCCGCTACCTGCCGGTCGAGGCGTTCTTTGAGGGTGGATCCAGAAGGGTTGTGGCGCTGCCTTGGACAGAAAAACATTTGCATGTCTGACGTTACAGACTGGCCAAAGGGCTTTGTCCTTGCAGGTGTGCTCGTGGCAGGATTACTGGCACCTCTGCCCCTGGAATGTTGATGAGTTCCTGAAGTGACATCACCCTTAAAAGCATTGTACAACATGTTTTGCAGGCTGGTTTGTAAATGCCGCATCTTTTCGGACTTGTGGTATGTTGGTAACATTTCTGACACTTTATGCTTGTACCGAGGGTCTAGTAGCGTTGCGACCCAGTACAGGTCCTTCTCCTTAAGCCTCTTGATACGGGGGTCCTTCAACAGGCATGACTGCATGAAAGACCCCATTCTCACAAGGTTGGATGCAGAGCTATCCATCTCCGCTTCCTCATTATCAAGGACTGCATCATCCACGGTCTCCTCCCCCCAGCCACGTACAAGACCAGGGGTCCCCAAAAGGTCACCACTAGCCCCCTGGGAAGCCTGCTCCTGTTGGTCCTCCTCCTCCTCCTCCACAAAGCCACCTTCCTCCTCTGACTCCACTTCTGGCACCTCTCCCTGCGTTGCAGCAGGTGCCTGGGTTCGTTCTGGTGATTCCGACCAGAAATCGTGCGCTTCCAGCTCCTCGTCACGCTGGTCTACAGCCTCATCTGTCACTCGTCGCACGGCACGCTCCAGGAATAAAGCGAAGGGTATTAGGTCGCTGATGGTGCCTTCGGTGCGACTGACCATATTTGTCACCTCTTCAAAAGGTCGCATGAGCCTGCAGGCATCGCGCATAAGCACCCAGTAACGGGGGAAAAAAATCCCCAGCTGTGCAGATCCAGTCCTACCACCCAGTTCAAAAAGGTACTCGTTGACGGCCCTTTGTTGTTGCAGCAGACGTTCCAACATAAGGAGCGTTGAATTCCAGCGAGTCTGGCTGTCAGAAATCAAACGCCTGACTGGCATGTTGTAGCGCTGCTGAATGTCAGCAAGGCGTGCCATGGCTGTGTAGGAACGTCTGAAATGGGCCGACACCTTTCTGGACTGGGTGAGAACGTCCTGGAATCCTGGGTACTTGGAGACAAAACGTTGGACTATTAAATTTAACACATGTGCCATGCAGGGCACATGTGTTAAATTGCCTAGTCTCAACGCTGCCAACAGATTGCTTCCATTGTCACACACCACTTTTCCGATCTGCAGTTGGTGTGGGGTCAGCCACCGATCGGCCTGTGACTGCAGAGATGACAGGAGTACAGATCCGGTATGGTTTTTGCTTTCCAGGCACGTCATCCCCAAGACAGCGTGACAACGGCGTACCTGGCACGTCGAATAGCCTAGGGGGAGCTGGGGGTGCACAGGTGTGGAGGAGGAGAAGGAGGACCCAGCAGCAGAGTAAGAAGAAGAAGAAGACGAGGTAGAGAGCGATGGAGGAGTAGAGGTGGTGGCAGAACCGCGTGCAATCCGTGGCGGTGACACCAACTCCACTGTTGTTGTTGAGCTACCCATTCCCTGCTTCCCAGCCATTACCAAGTTCACCCAGTGGGCAGTGTAGGTGACATACCTGCCCTGACCATGCTTGGAGGACCATGCGTCAGTAGTCATATGGACCTTTGGCCCAACACTAAGTGACAGAGATGCGGTAACTTGGCTCTGCACATGTTGGTACAGGTGTGGTATTCCCTTTTTAGAAAAAAAATTGCGGCTGGGTACCTTCCACTGCGGTGTCCCAATTGCTACAAATTTGCGGAAGGCCTCAGAGTCCACCAGCTGGTATGGTAAAAGCTGGCGGGCTAAGAGTGCAGACAAGCCAGCTGTCAGACGCCGGGCAAGGGGGTGACAGTCAGACATTGGCTTCTTACGCTCAAACATGGCCTTCACAGAAACTTGGCTGGTGGCAGATGACTGGGAATGGGAACAGGTGGTCAAGGTGGAAGGCGGAGTGGAGGGTGGTTCAGACGGGTCAAGGAGAGCAGAGGTAGAGCAGTAAGATGCTGGACCAGAAGGAGTGTGGCTTTTAGTTTGCCTGTTGCCTTTGAGGTGTTGCTCCCAAAGTGCTTTGTGCTTGCCGCTCATGTGCCTTCGCATAGAAGTTGTACCTATGTGGCTGTTGGGCTTACCAAGGCTCAGTTTCTGACTGCACTCATTGCAAATTACAATGCTTTTGTCAGAGGCACACACATTAAAAAAATCCCACACTGCTGACTTTTTGGAAGTGTGCGATCTGGCGGTAACAGTAGAAGTTGGCGGCATTGGCGGCAATGGCGGGTGCGTTGGCCGGCTGAACACAGGTGCCGATACATGTTGTTGCCCTACTGATCCCTGCAGGCTGTCCTCCCTGCTTCTTCTAAGTCTTATTCTCCTACTGCCTCTCTGACTCTCCGTCTCTCCATCTGAACTACCCTCCTCTTGCTCTCTTCTACTAGGCACCCACAAAACATCAATCTCCTCATCATCATTCTCCTCAGATGCATCAATTTCTTCTGACACATCACAGAAGGAAGCAGCAGCGGGGACCTCCTCCTCATCACTCATTATGTCCATCTCTGTCGTGTTCTCTGCCAGAATTAAATCTGGTGTAAGGTCCTCATCTCCTTCATCTTCTTCTGGCAATAATGGTTGCGCATTACTCAGTTCAAGAAACTCATGGGAAAATAACTCCTCTGACCCCAGTGAAGAAGGGGCACCGGTGGTGGAGGAAGTGTTACGTGGGGTGGCCATAGCAGTGGAGGATGAGGAGGATGTTGTGGTAAAGTTAGAAACGGTAGAGGATGGGGTGTGCTGTGTAAGCCAGTCAACTACCTCTTCAGCATTTTGGGAGTTCAGGGTCATTGGCTTTTTAAAACTGGGCAATTTGCTAGGGCCACAGGATTGCATAGCAGCACGGCCCCTAGCACGGCCTCTGCGTGGCGGCCTGCCTTTGCCTGGCATTATTTTTTAAAAAACAACAACAACAACAAAAACTCAGTTGGTTTTTCTGGAAACGATAATACACACAGCTAGATGGCGGGTTGAAGAAAACACTGTGCAAATAATGCCTACAAGGTCAACGTATACACTACTACAGCGGTGGATACGGATTACGTAAAATATATTATGGCTGCTTGAAAAAAGTCACTCCGGTGTTTTTTCTGGAGACGGTAATATTATGGATATTTAGACAGAATGTGAACAAGGTCACACAGCTAGATGGCGGGTTGAAGAAAACAGTGTGCAAATAATGCCTACAAGGTCAACGTATACACTACTACAGCGGTGGATACGGATTACGTAAAATATATTATGGCTGCTTGAAAAAAGTCACTCCGGTGTTTTTTCTGGAGACGGTAATATTATGGATATTTAGACAGAATGTGAACAAGGTCACACAGCTAGATGGCGGGTTGAAGAAAACAGTGTGCAAATAATGCCTACAAGGTCAACGTATACACTACTACAGCGGTGGATACGGATTACGTAAAATATATTATGGCTGCTTGAAAAAAGTCACTCCGGTGTTTTTTCTGGAGACGGTAATATTATGGATATTTAGACAGAATGTGAACAAGGTCACACAGCTAGATGGCGGGTTGAAGAAAACACTGTGCAAATAATGCCTACAAGGTCAACGTATACACTACTACAGCGGTGGATACGGATTACGTAAAATATATTATGGCTGCTTGAAAAAAGTCACTCCGGTGTTTTTTCTGGAGACGGTAATATTATGGATATTTAGACAGAATGTGAACAAGGTCACACAGCTAGATGGCGGGTTGAAGAAAACAGTGTGCAAATAATGCCTACAAGGTCAACGTATACACTACTACAGCGGTGGATACGGATTACGTAAAATATATTATGGCTGCTTGAAAAAAGTCACTCCGGTGTTTTTTCTGGAGACGGTAATATTATGGATATTTAGACAGAATGTGAACAAGGTCACACAGCTAGATGGCGGGTTGAAGAAAACACTGTGCAAATAATGCCTACAAGGTCAACGTATACACTACTACAGCGGTGGATACGGATTACGTAAAATATATTATGGCTGCTTGAAAAAAGTCACTCCGGTGTTTTTTCTGGAGACGGTAATATTATGGATATTTAGACAGAATGTGAACAAGGTCACACAGCTAGATGGCGGGTTGAAGAAAACAGTGTGCAAATAATGCCTACAAGGTCAACGTATACACTACTACAGCGGTGGATACGGATTACGTAAAATATATTATGGCTGCTTGAAAAAAGTCACTCCGGTGTTTTTTCTGGAGACGGTAATATTATGGATATTTAGACAGAATGTGAACAAGGTCACACAGCTAGATGGCGGGTTGAAGAAAACAGTGTGCAAATAATGCCTACAAGGTCAACGTATACACTACTACAGCGGTGGATACGGATTACGTAAAATATATTATGGCTGCTTGAAAAAAGTCACTCCGGTGTTTTTTCTGGAGACGGTAATATTATGGATATTTAGACAGAATGTGAACAAGGTCACACAGCTAGATGGCGGGTTGAAGAAAACAGTGTGCAAATAATGCCTACAGGGCAAATAATGCCTAAAAGGTCAACTTATACACTACTACAGCGGTAGTAAAATAAAAAAAAGTAAAATAAAAAAAAATGAATATTAAAAAAAAAAAATTAAAGTTGGTGCTGCTGAACTACTAGGAGCAGCAGATTAGCACACCAGTCCCACTCCCCAACACTGCTAGACTAATAGCACTGGGCTCTTATAGTAGTAGTAGTAGTAGTAGTAAAACAACAAAAAAATAAATAAAAGCAGTCCTTACAAGGACTACTGTTATTGCAGCAGTCAGCAGATGAGATCAGAAGCAGGACAGCTGCCCACAGCAGCTACATACAGAGCACTGCAGTAGAAGGTAGATTACTAGCCAGCAAAGCTACCTAAGCTTAAATGTCCCTCAAACCCCTGCAGACTTCTGTCCCTCCAATAACAGAGCAGTATCAAAACGATTACTAGCCAGCAAACTTTCAACTGTCCCTGAAATCACTAACAGGCAGCAGCTCTCTCCCTACACTATCTCTTCAGCACACACAGGCAGAGTGAAAAAACGCTGCAGGGCTTCGGTTTTTATAGGGAAGGGGAGTGGTCCAGGGGAGAGCTTCCTGATTGGCTGCCATGTACCTGCTGGTCTGGGGTGAGAGGGCAAAAAAAAGCGCCAACAATGGCGAACCCAAAATGGCGAACGTCGCGCGACGTTCGCGAACTTCCGGCGAGCGCGAACACCCGATGTTCGCGCGAACAAGTTCGCCGGCGAACAGTTCGCGACATCTCTACCCGTTTCAACAATGTATTTTCTACAATCTCCAACCCCTTAAAAATTAAATCCATGATTTTGAAGAAAATTGTATTGCAAATGTGTAAGTGGTTTTTCTCTCTTAATAAAAGACATGATGTGTTAAGAATACCATTCACATGTTTCAATATTCTACGTTTAAAAGTCTTGTTTGTTTTCCCCACATATTGGTAATCCTAACTGCAACTTGCCACATAAATGACATTCCTTATGTTGCCGGTCACACAACTTTTTACTTTAACTACTTCATTACTTTGTGTAATCACTATCACTGATCCTTCTCGCACATATTTACAAGCTTTACACTTTGCACAGTATTTGGTACACTTTATTCCTTCAACTACCTCCTCGGCACATCTAGTTCTGAAGCTAGGGGCAACTATATGTTTAATAGTACGAGCTCTGGAGAAAGCTATTTTTGGTTTATGAGGTTAAATCTGGGCTAAAACTGGATCAGCTGACAAGAGCCGCCAGTGTTTCTCCAAAATACCCTTAATCTCCTTATTGGCTGTGTGAAATCAGGTTAAAAATTCAACTAGTCCTCTGCCTTTTTTCTTGTTTCAATCTTAACAAAGAGTTTCTATCTTTCTTCATCATTTTTTCAATTGCTGTATTAAGGACATCTCTATTATACCCTGTTTCCTTAAACCTCTCTCTAATTGATGTTGACTTAAAGGAGATATCAACCTGTGTGGAAAAAACCCTGTACCCCCCCACCCCAGGTAGACCTCCCTCACTCCTCCCCCCAGGCTAACTACCCCCTGGGGAAATGCCCCATACTCCATACTTACCCCTCGGCACAGATTATTTTAATCTGCACCGAGGGGTAAGTATGGAGTATGGGGCATTTCCCCAGTGGGGGGGGGGGTAGTTAGCATGGGGGGAGGAGGGAGGTCTACCTGGGGTGGGGGGTACAGGGTTTTTTCCACACAGGTTGATTACTCCTTTAATAACTCACCCTCAAAAACTGTCCTATGGGTATATTATTATTACAGTGTCTGGGGTGCATACTCTTTGGATGTAGGTATGAATTAACATTTACTGACTTACAATGTGTTTTAGTCATTAAACATTTCTTTTCTACATACATCTGTAAATCCTGAAACACTACTGAAGTGGCGGAGATAGTGGATGTGAATTTTAAATTGAACTCATTAGAATTCAGACTTAAAAGGAATTTCTCTAAATTCACTTTATTTCCTTGCCAAATCATTAAAATATTGTCAATATAGCGACGCCAAAAAAACACCTGTGGATACTGTATATATATATATATATATATATATATATATATATATATATATATATATATATATATATATATATATATATATATATATATATATATGTTCACAGTGCCCCATATATAGGTTGGCAAAACTGGGAGCAAACGGGCTTCCCATTTCTGTGCCCACTTCCTGGTTGTAATAGGTACCCTCCACAACAAAATAGTTGTGGAATAATATAAAACTTATCCCTTCCAATATAAACCCCCGTAATGCTGGAGAATACCCCTGGTAGAGATCCAGAAAGAACTGGACTGCTTGTCTCCCTTTATGATGTGGGATGCATGTATATAATGATTGTACATCTAAAGAGACCAGGATCATGTCTGATTCCCAGACTATCCCTTGTAAAGCATTGATTTCTGATGTACTATCTTTAAGGAATGATGGGAGTGATGCCACCAAGGGTTGGAGATGACTATCCACAAACACTGATAAATGTGATGTTAATGAATTAGTACCAGAAATAATTGGTCTCCCAGGCGGATTACACAGGGATTTATGTTTTTTTGGCAATTGATACATAGTTAAGGATAGATCAATAAGTAGCAGTCCCATGCTTTACAAAGCCGGAATTAGTGTCAACCCCCAACCAAAGTTTGCCCAGGTGATATGTTTGCTTTAAACAGGGGACCAGCATATTCTACCCTCTAATTGGTTGTCATGGGTGATAGATAATTTTTTTGATACTTCGACCATCGAATAGGATACTATAACTTCGACTTTGAATTTGATTAGAAGTAAAATAGTTTCGAATATTCGACCATTTGATAATTGAAGTACTGTCTCTTTAAAAAACGTTGACTTCAATACTTCGCCAAATTAAACCTGCCGAAGTGCTATGTTAGCCTATAGGGACCTTCTAGAGCAGTTTTCTACGTTTTTTTGAAGTCAAAGAAAAATCATTCGATCGATCGCTGAAATCCTTCGAATTGTTCGATTTGAACGATTTAATCGTTTGATCGAACAATTTTACTTCGACCACAAAACGGTCAAATTCAGTAAAAAAAACCTTCGACTTCGATATTCGAAGTATTCCAATTTGATGGTCGAATTTCGAAGTATTTTTTCCTTTGAAATACAACCCTTGATAAATCTGCCCCTAAAAAAACCACAAAAAAACTCTAATACAAAGTTCTTCAAGTAAACTCAGTTGAGGTCCCATAGAAGTTAATGGGAGCTGCACTTATCCTATTGGACTTTGTTTTAGCCATTTTAGCCATATTTTAGATATTATCTAATTTTATTAATAGTAATTATCTGAAAATTTGAGGTTTTAGAGATATTTGCATGTTTTCTGTACTTTTTCTAAATTATACCACTAAAATTCAACATTTAATAAATGGGCCTCCCAATGTTGCACCATTAGTCATATTATATGACAGAGCTCCAGCTAAAAATATTTCATGAGACACATAAACCTTCTTGCTGATATACTAATATATGCTTGTATATTAAAGGAATTGTTCAGTATAACATTTTATACTAGATAAATAGATAGGCTGTGCAAACTAAAACATGTTTTCAATATAGTTAGCCAAAAATGTAATGTATAAATGCCGGAGTGAGCGGATGTTTAACATAATAGCCAGAACACTACTTCCTGCTTTGCAGCTCTCTTGGTTTACACTGATTGGTTACCAGGTTACCATGCAGTAACCAATCAGTGACTGGACAGGGGGCAAAGGGGTCATAACTGTTTGCTTTTGAATCTGAGCTGCATGCTGAGGATTAATTGCAAACTCACTGAACAGTTATGTCCCATGTGACCCCCCTTCAGGTCATTGACTAACTCAGAGTTAGAGAGCTGAAAATCAGGAAGTTCTGTTCCGTAATGTTAAACATCCTGTCACTCCAGGCATTATACATTACATTTTTGACTAAATATATTAGAAACATTGTTTATTTTGCACATACTGTTTACCCAGTTTTATTTTTACACTGAACTGTTCTTTTAATAATCTGGACTTTACTGTATTTTTTTTATATTAATCATAATAATATATAGTATGGTATAGTGGATATGTTTATTTTCTTGGCTAAGAAGCTGAGGTTAATGGTGATCTTGTCTTATTTGCCTCTACTACATCACCTGAACAGATGATGGTAGCACACAATGGAAGCTGTCACCTTTTGTATCCATCTTGGGCATGTACAAGTCTTTTCTCTACTACTTTAGAGATGGTAATTAACAAGCCAGTAACCTTGACATTGAAGTTTTAAAATGGCAGTTCCAGACTCCAGGAAAAAGCCAATGTAAAATGTAAAGCAGATATGCTGTGCCATAATCTTTGCAAGTATCAGTAATTCAGAGCTACACAATGTCCTTACACTGCTGCAACCCTTGTCACTAAGACTTCAATAGATTTTTTTGTTTTATCGTAATTGCTTATTCTATCTAATAGTCACTTTCTCAATAATGCTTCTGTTAATTATAAGAGAGACTTGAAAGCCTGCGTCTTTCATCCAGCCGGTAGGGCGCTTAGGCATATACTAAAGGCAATTAGGATTGTCAGCATTCATGCTTCTGACAGTGTTTATATGTGCAGCTGAGTCAGCAAGTCATTTTCAGCCTATCTAAAGAAAAGAAAAGCTGCGTAAACTAAACATTTGTTTACTGACAACAAAACCTACAAGGCAAATATCTGATTATGCAGAACTCAGAAGGAAAAGGAATAAATTGGTTCACTTAAATAAACAGGTGGCTAGTGCTTGTTCATATGGAAAGGTTTTAAGCAAATAGCTTTGACAGATGCTGGAGAAGAGGTAAAAGGTAAAAGTGTTATTCACTAGCTTCTCCCAAATGTTATGGAAAGTCTGTATTATTTTGTGGCACAGAGAATATAGCTTATCTGAACTGCTTTAAAGGACAAAACAGCTTAATCTACATTTAAACAATATGTGCTTTTACTGTGCACTTGTGCAGATACTGGTGGGCCACGTACAATATATAAATATCAATATATGTATTTATCTGTAACTACACTTTTCGTAATTTGGATCTTCATAACCTAAACTAGAAAATCACGTAAACATTAAATAAACCCAACAGGCTGTTATTTTTTATTCCAATAAGGATTAATTACTGTATATCTTAGTTTGGATCAAACAAAATTACAAAAACAAATTCTAAACTTTCTGGATAATGGGTTTCCAAATAACGATTCACATACCTGTATTCAGAATGTTTGGGTCCTGGGGTTTTTAAGGGATCCATACCTTAAATCTGTTAAAAATAATTTGAACATTAAGGGGTTATTTACTAAACTTGATTTTTTTTCTGGCCAAGGTTTTTTTAGGCAAAACTTTTCATGGAAAAAAAACTCACATTTTTCTAGATTTATTACACCCCAATACTGCAAAAAGCCTGAATTCAAAAACCCAGCATCTTAAATCTTTTGAGGTCATGTATAAGTCAATGGCAGATGTCCCTATCCCAATTTGAAGATATCATGGTCTGCGTTAGGTTTAGCCCAATAACCACATGATAACCCAAAAAATTTAGCCTTTCAGGAGTAAAATCTGAAAAATTCAGGTTTTCACTCAATTTCATAGAGTCTCTCAGTGATCTGATTTTTTCGGTTTATTTTAATGATAAATAAGGTCAGGTCATGGATGGGAGTTTGGTTGAGCTTTCTTTATATAAAAAAACAGACAAGTTAGATCTTAGTAAATAATCAGCTAAATACACCAATAGGATTATTTTCTCACCAATAAGGATTTTATATTATAGCTTAGTTAGGATCAAGTACAAAGTACTTTTTTGTTATTGCAGAGAAATAGGAAATATGTTTTAAATTTTAATTATTTGATTAAAATTTAGTATATAGGAGATATATTGCAGAGCTTTCTGGATAACAGGTTTCCTGTTTAACTGATCCTATACCTGTACTGCCAGTAACATAATGCCACTCTCTTTTAAGTCTGGCAAATAGTGATGGGCAAATAAATTTGCCAGGCATGGATTCGCAGAAATTATTTTGACGCCATTGACTTAAATGTGTTTCGTGCATTTTTCTCAGTTTCATGAATTTTTCAGTAAATTCACAAATTTTTCCACGAAGCTAAATGCCGCAGATTTGCACATCACTACTGGCAAGTTAGATAATTAGAGATGCTTACAATTTACAAAAGTTACCGAAGTAAGATAACAAGTTAGGAAGAAGTGAGAAGGAGGTTGGAAATAGTGATGTGGGCATGCCCTTTACCCACAGGCCCTGAGGGTTTACCTGCAGGACAGGGAGGTTCAGGCCGACCTTGCTGCTCTTGTTGCAGTAACAAATCACTAGTTGGAAGAAATAGTGGTAGATGAGAAAGCTCAATAGGAAGCAAAACATTACATAAAGTATACAAGATTCCAGAAATAGTATTGTATACTTTACCTTGTAATGGACAGGCGATTTAAAAATACATCATCCACAATATTAGATAATCCAGTTTTACATTTAGTTTATCCCTTCTGATAAACTGAATGAGAACGTTTTCACTGTGACGCTTCACCTTCAATGTTTAGTGCGGTCGTAAAAAGGTTGTAGTGGGAAAATGTCTGAAATTCAGACATCTGCATAAAGTTCCTAAGGATAGACAGACTAGTCCGTTGGCTTATCACTGTAGACAGTGGTGGTTAATTTATGCTTTTGCAGTCTCATCATTTATGTCTTAAGATACCAGTTACTCCAGCAAGTATCTGGGAATGCTGGAAACTTTGTGTAGATTTTGTCTGATGTGCAATACCAAAAGTACAGCAGTTTGTTTCAGAGTAGTTTGTACATCTTGAGGGCTGTATGTTGTGGAATTGTAAAAAACATTAGTGATGGGAGAATTTATTTGGCAGGCACGAATTCGCGGCAAATTTCCATGCTTCGCCATGGGCGAATAAATTCGCGAAATTGCCGCAAAAATTTGCCGGCGTCCAAATATTTTGATGCCAGAGACAATTCCGATGCCTGCGATAATTCTAGACGACCACTGACTTTAATGGGTGTCAGAATTGTTGCTAGCGTCGGAATTGTCGCGGTGTCTAAAATATTTAGACGCCGGCGTAAAAATTAGCGAATTTTTCGTGAATTTCACTGAAAATTTGCACATTTTTAGGCGAATCGAAACGGGAGAAATTCACCCATCACTAAAAAACATTTCTAATTGGAATGGAGTTCTTTTCTTATTCCAAGCTTGTAGCTATTTGTGAGAGGGGTACTGATTCCACATAGGGTAAAGCTTTGTAAGTTAACATATAGATAGAGTGCCATTTGCTACAATGACATTATGCTATTATTTCTTTGGCTCTGTCTTCATTATCTGTTGTGAGTTCATGGTCATTTTCTGATCTGTAATCAGACTATGCTTTCCATAACAACAATAATAGGATATTTATTTTGATAGGCTGGTGAATGTGCTATGGCTTATTAAATAAAAGTATGTTAGATGTGTCTATGTGTAGTCCATACAGAGAATACATTTACCATTCACAACCTCATCAATACCAGCATAACCACCTCCTCCAATATTGCTTTCCCAGTGTCTTTCTAGATTATTTACTCTTCTTTGCCCTTTGATGGCTCATCATTCTTTTGTTAAAATTAATTAAAATCTGCAATTTTCATGAAAGGGTTGTGTATAGTGATTTGTTTTTTTTTTTTCTTAATTGGGTTCTCTTCATTATCTACAATCTGTCTTTTGTGCTACTCCATCTATTGAAACAATACTCACCAAAGAAACAAATTATCCTCATCTTGCCAAACTCAATTTATTTGCTCTATTCAATTGATAGAATCATTGATATTATAAGAACCCTTTAGGTCTTTACATCAAAAGTATCATTTGGGGTTTCCTTGAGTATTGCGTTAATTTGTTTTCTCTATGGCAGTGCAGGTATAGGATCGTTTATCCAGAAACCCATTATCCAAAAAGCTCTGAATTACGGAAAGACCATCTGCCATAGACTCCATTTTATCCAAATAATCCAAATTTCTAAAAATGATTTCCTTTTTTTTCTGTAATAATAAAACAGTACATTGTACTAGAAACCAGTTACCCAGCTAAGATGTAATTAATCCTTACTGGATGCAAAACCAGCCTCTTGGGTTTATTTTAACTGATTTTCTAGTAGACTTAAAGGGGACCCCAAAAAATTTTTCAAATACTATTTTATGACATTAGTCAAGCAAAATGAACTTTAATTACACTATATACATTTTTTTAATCTTGTTTTGTTTGGTCTGGGAACTCATAATTATAGCAAGCAGGCAGGCGCTATTTTGTGGACACTGTTATTAAGGTAAGCCTTGCATCATCTCAAAATCTTGTTTATGCACCAGAATGGGGGACCTGATGTCCATCCCCATGCCCTGGCTACACAATTAAAAAAAAATTTTTCAAATACTATTTTATGACATTAGTCAAGCAAAATGAACTTTAATTACACTATATACATTTTTTTAATCTTGTTTTGTTTGGTCTGGGAACTCATAATTATAGCAAGCAGGCAGGCGCTATTTTGTGGACACTGTTATTAAGGTAAGCCTTGCATCATCTCAAAATCTTGTTTATGCACCAGAATGGGGGACCTGATGTCCATCCCCATGCCCTGGCTACACAATTAAATGGTAAAGAGAGAGGGGGAATATCAAGAGTGCAGAGACATCTAGTAAGTGCTGAATGGAAAATGAAAGTAATTGCCTGTTCCACCTCTATGCCTAAGGGGGGAGCGGGCAATATTTGATTGACAGCTTTTTTTTGACAGATTTTTAAATGTGTTTACTAAAGCTATGAATGCTTTAATTAAAAAAAAAAAAAAAGAATTTGGATTTCATGTTTAATTTGAAAAGGACTTTTATTATACAGTTTTTTATGTTGGGGTGACAGGTCCACTTTAAGGTATGAAGATCCAAATTACAGAAATATCCAGGTCCTGAGCATTCTGGATAACAGGTCCCATACCTTTACAAGTAAGGTCATGTTTTCTTGTGTAGAGACTGAAGAAGAGTAGTGTTCTAAATATAGGAACTAATTTAACATCATTTGTGATCATTTATTAAAATAACACTTTTTTTGCTGAGAGTTTTTTTCTGGATCACAAATTTTTCCAAAATTTTTTTTCTACAAAATATAAATCTCGTCACTTCTATGTTCAATTGAAGGTCCTACAGCCGTAAGTGTTTACTAAATATTCTTAATGGGCAATACACACTTCTGGTTTTCTGTTTTGAACCGCAGAAAACATTTTTATTGCAAATATTGCAGAAAGTATTGGAGAGCAACTCACAACATATTGTTATTTGTTATCAAAGCAAGATCAAAAAAATTACGTTTTTTCATTTCCAAAAGCCTTATTGTGTAAATGATTCTGCAGACAGTGGGCCAATATGTATTGCATGCTAGCATTCAGGCTGTAACTAGCATGTAGCAAAGTACAGAAACATTGTTATTGCCATTAAACTGTCAGTCTCCAGACACATCAATTTTGAAAGCAACTTAAAGAGCAAAACAAGGAGAATGTAAATTGACAGATTGCCCCTAGGAGCTTTTAAAGGGAGCAGACCACCTTTTTACAACTGATTTAAGAATGCTTCTAACTGCAAATGCCTGGAGAACATGCTGAGCAGAATTACAGTTGCGTTGTACACTGCACTAAAAGCAAAGCTTAAAGGGACTGTTTGCTCCGGCACAATGACAGCTTTACTTAATGTCAAACATTACTTGGACAAATAGAAACTTCTCAAAAGTCATCTGGAGCAAAAAGTCCTAAATGTATGTTTGTTATTGCATCTATTATATATACAGTAGAAGCGACATTACAACACAAATTATACATTTTATATTTTACATAATTTACATTTGAAATTTTATATTTAAGTGCAAAATATTGTAATTATTTGCCATGTTTAATACTTATTCCAGCATACTTCATCCTGCCACAGTGAGGTGCAGAATACTGGTGGGACATGGGTTACACTTGCAGATGCAACATCAAGCACCTACAGGAGTGGTACATTCTGCAGTGCACTGTGCCTTTGACTTTGGCAATAACATGGTGCCTAGTGCTGTGACTACTGATCATAAATAAGTCCTTATGTTTTTTTCCCGTGTCTGAGGAATGCACTATTTGAAGGCAATTGTTTAAGTCATTATGTCAAGATAATACAGTTGGTTTTGCTCTGCATTTATTTGGTTATGTCAATGAACTGGACATGATATGAAGGATCTCGACAGCAAGACAACTTTTTTCATTTAGAGAATTGGCTATTTTGTTATCAAAATGACTGTTACAGAGGGGAAAGCAAGTAAGTAATATTGCAGTTGTCTAGATCTGTAGAACCTTTCCCTCTTGATACAGTGTGATATTGTAACTGCCTCTGTTACAAGAAAGTTTGCTTCATTGACAATAAAGTCTAAGCAACTCCTTTTTTATTTATAATGAATAATATTTTCTCTACACTTGCAATTACTCTGTGTGAGATATGTTACATTACATTTGTATTATTTGTGTGTGAATTGAACTTCACTTAGGTTACAGGGCATTAAAAATTATTTCTAGGAACCCGTAATTTGATATCTCTTGTAAACTGTTGGGACATACAATAACCACATGCATTAATGGGGTAAAGTATGCATCACTACAGATACATCAGCCTTTATTTCTTATTACAAGTAAGGAACCTGTTACACAGAATGGACGGGACCTGGGGTTTTCTGGCTAAGGGATCTTTCCAGATTTTGGATCTCCATACCTTAAGCCTTCTAAAAACACATTGAAACATTATATAAACCCAATAGACTGGTTTTGCTTCCAATGAAGATTCATTATATCCTAGTTGTGATCTAGTACAAAGTATTGTTTTCTCATTACAGAGAAAAAAGGACATCATGTTAAAAATGATGAATTCTTTGATTGAACTGGAGTCTGTGGTAGATAGTTTTCCCGTAATAAGGAGCTTACTGAATAATAGATTTCTGGATAACAGATCCCATACCTGTATGTCATTTTGCAGCACGCTACAGGGCCCCATTGGGTAGCATTTAGTATTTAGTGCTGCATGACCCACTATCCTGTTTCAGATCCTTCAAAGCAACATTAATGCACATCTATATGTCTTATTAAATGTAAAATTCCATTTCATTATAACAAAAAATACAATGAACAGCACCACAGAAGTATAAAAATTTAAAAAGTCTTTATTATAGCATGGCTTAAACCCTGGTCAAAAAAAGCAATGTTTCAGGCCGCCATTTGGTTTTTTTCAGCTTCTATAGTGCTGCTCTCTGAACCTTTAGTTATATACTGCATGGTGGCTTGTAGCTACAGAATGTGCACCATTTTCTTCTATTTGTGAATAATTGTGCTGATTTAGGAACAAGTCAAACTGCCAAGTAAATATCAAGGCCCACCCCAGATATCACTAATGAAAGGTGTACACAGCTGGTACAAAAATTACTCAGGCATAACAGTACAAAGTATTACAATTACAGTATTACAAAGTGACACAATAAAAAGGCTTTAACAATGAGGGGCTAATGTATCAATGTTCGAATTTGAATTTTTACCACAATTTAAGCTTATTCACTCTAAAAATGACAAATTTGAATTAGAGCTTTCAAAACTTGGATGTCAAAATTCCGGATCTAAAAGCTGCCAAATTCATGTAGAAGTCAAAGGTAGTTTTCCTAGGCAATGCTTAGGAGATTTTTTTTCAATTTGAATTTTGCAGATCTTGTAGAATACAAAACATTTTTTTAATTCAAGTTTTTATATTTGTTTGGCAAGTTTTCTAAAATTCACAAATTTCGATATATTCCTGGATACAATACAGATGTTGTAGGCCCAGCGCTGTTGTTGCTAAATTAATTATTGATTATCTATCTGACAAAGTTAAAGCCATCAAGTTATTTTTAATTTAAAGCAATATAACTGATGCAAAAGGGGAATTAGAATGAAACTAAAAACCTCTGGGGCATTAAAATACATCTGGTCATTTTTAAGTTTTGCCTTTAAAAAAGGTGTTTGTTCATCTTTTCCGATTCTTTTTTTCTTTGCTATATTTACAGCATTCATAAATGAAGGGATCGGAAAATGCTGAAGATTGAATGTTACTCTCACAAGACAATTGGCTGCTCACGTTTCAATTTTTATCTCATTCAAAGTAAATGATATCTGAAGCTCCTACTGTCTATTTCTGAGCATTTTTACTGCACATTAATAGTACATTTGGTAAAGGTTGTCATGAAGATGGATCCTGGGCATATCTTTTCAGCTTGTAGGGAGGAAAGCAATAACAAGTTTAAAGTAGCAATGCTATTTCCTCAACCACTTTAACATAAGTGCTCAATGTACGTAATGACTACCAATGCAAAGGTTGTTTTCTTTTTTTCATAGGGATATTGGGATTAATAGGGAGCAGGTTGCATCCGGCACATATGGTATATATAGTGCTTTAATAGAAGATGCTGCTTAATAGAAGGTATTGTTAAGGTTTGGGATCTTCCGCCTGCTGCATTTGTTAACAAAGTTCTTGTAGGTACAGTTTATGCCTCTAAATGCACTTACAGGCCTCTAACACACAAATTAGTATTAAATATTTTCTAATCTACATAGTAAATGCATGTCACCCTATAGCTGTGTGATATCAGCTGATTTGTTCGGTGAAGTGTAAGGTATTGTTCACACATCAGATTTTAGTCCAGTGACAGTCTGATTGACTTGGAAGAACATATAAGCAACATATTAAGCACTAGGAGAAAATTCACACTTTTTTTCTGCCATAAAAGATATTCATAAATAATAAAAAGCCTTAGTCCAAAGTTCAATCAAAATCAATTGATTTTTAGATCTTAAAGAACTCAACCTCACTCGTTCTGGTCACTGAACGTTAACTGCTTAGATGAACTCAAACAGTGTGTTTGTTTTTCATTCTATGTGATCAACAAACATAGTGCTATTGCCTGTTTCTATGTGTGGCTACATTTGTGCCTGTGTCAGAACACATTAAGTCAATTAACAATGATACTTGAGTAAATACAAAAAAAGGGTTATAGTCTTCAAATAACTTCAAAGTCCAGTGGTTCTGTAGTTAGGTTCAATAGATAGGTAGAGAGAAATTTAGTTGTATTTAGTTGTATACTATCTTGCACAAATACATCAGCGCATTCAATTTGTTGACATATGAATCCATACAGCTACATAAAGGCACATAACCCAAGCTCAATTGATTTAAATGATGGTTATACCTCTCTTGCAGTAAATACTATTTATTTTTATTTTAACACATTCCATGTCTTTTAAGTCAACAAAATCTGTCACACCGGAAGAGGCATTAATGAATAAAAGAAAAACTAATATAAGAAGAGTAAATATTCTATTTCCTATGTAATCTCTTCCTCCAGTCATCCTTGACCCGTAAAGCAAGTCCATTTTATTTTCATTATGAAGAATGTGAATGGTATTGACAGTGCATAGAACCTTCTGAAAATGTCACCATGCTAGGAAGGTGTGATTGTAAAATACAGATGGGAGATCAATATATATTTTTTTTAAATATTTTACTCTGTAAATGTTCACATGGAGTGCAGAGTTCCAGAAGAGATTTATTATGAAAAATAACTACATGAAAGCAGCTTAATTCGGTTGAGAATTAAGCAGTGTCTTACTGTCTGTAGAAGAACATAAGGCATAATGTACATTAAAACTAGTGATAGTTAGAAATTTGTTAGAGAAACATCGATTTCAAGGTGCATGTGTTGCCCTGTTGATGCTTTGCATGAAAAGACTGCCATATGCATATGGCTTCTGGCTTGGTCACTGGGATTTACTGAGTAGACTTAGCTCCTGTGACCTGATAGACAGCACTGATAGAATAGCATTCTATGGATTTGAAAGCTCAGACTTATTGTTATTTGGGAGGGTCAGATACAACATATCATGGAAAGCTTGAGCAAATTGGCCCACTGAATCAATTAAATTGATAGGCCATTTGTTTTACATTGATTAGGGATCCCTGCCTCTAAGTAATATCTCTGAACACTAGATTTAGCTGCTGTAGGTTGATCATTACCACCAAGCTTTCATAAGGTGATGTTATCTATCTTTTTTGTGTTTCATTATATGGAGCTATAATTACACTGCAATAATGCTGCTTTTTATACACAGTGTGATAGCAATTGCCGTTTTTAAAATCTGCATGAATTCATCAGTTCAGTAATTTTGCTTTTTGTGTATGTCAGCAGGACTTCTAACTATAATTTGTATTAATAACTTTATCAATAAAAGATGCAGCTCTTTGTCAAGGACACCAGTAACATTCGCTAGCTGATATAACCGTCTATTTACAAAAGTTAATAGAAGTAGTTTTGGATTCTAGGTAAAGAAGAATACTTAGGAATAACGTAATACTTTAAAAGTCTTTAAGGCTGCTTAGCCTTCTTATTCCGTTTAATCTGCTCAAAGTACCTTCTCAAGCAGTGACATATTTAGAACTATTTTATCAGCTTATCTTTAAGCAAGAAGAAGGACATCTCAGGACACCACTTACAGAGAACACTGAATTAAACTGGCCTTGTGAAAACATATAAATCACTGCTCTATAAATTAGCATCATAGCTTCCCAAAGATAAGCTGCAGTAAGTTTGTCCTCTTGAAAGTGCAACATATATCAATAGAAAGAGTGTCTAAAAATGGTTGCTGATAGAAAAATAAGGCAGGGATAATGCTTTCTTACAAAATACAGAAATAATGACATTCTGTTAAGGCCAGCACCTACACTCCAATTTTCAAAGACAAAATAAGTCATCAAGAGGCATTTATCAAAAAGGTGCTGCAGAAATGTAACATTTCATAAAGCTAGAATTTTTTATTGATTCTTGCATTCGGAGTTTAGTAAATAACCCCCTGAATGTTCCCAGCGGGGGTCCAAGACATTAGATCTTATGTAGTTAATGTCAGTAGCAACTACATAGTGATGGTACCAGCTAAATTATATATCATAAGAGTAAATTATGGTTGAAATTATTGGAAGATTTTAATTTGTATTGTTTGCACATAGCTATATGCTATATGCACGTATCTATGGTAATTTGAGATAAGCGATAGGATAATGGTATAGGGGTGTATTAGAATAACAGGATAAAATGACGCTTTCGATTAATAGCAAACATATGGGTTGAGGTGAAGAGATTCAAATCCGTAGGAGCACGTGACCAAGTTCACCTATTAGCAATAGGAAGATACAGGAAGAAATGCCAGATTGTGTAGCAACATTGAAGTTAGACAGACCCGTGGGGCTCACAAATGGAACAGCCTCTGAGTAGTAGAATAAGTTCATGGAGGGTGATAGAGAGGGAATAGTCTAAATTCGATTCAAATTTGAAAAAAATTCGAAATTTATCATGTACTGTCTCTCTAAAAATTCAAGTTCCATCTAAAACCTGCTGAATTGCTTTTTTAGCCTATGGGGGACCTCCTAGAACCTATTTGGAGTAAATTGGTGGACCTTGAAAAATCTAAGTTTTTTTTTGGAAAAAACTTTGAATCGAATTCGATCAAATGCGCTATTCCTTCTATTCGTACCATTCGAATTCAGCCGAATACAGACCTATTCGATCGAAAACGGAACTATTCAACCAAAAAGAAAGTTTACTTAATTTCGGTTGGTCTTTTTGAATTTGAATTTCAAAGTTTTTTCAATTCGAAATTCAACCCTTGATAAATATGCCCCTTAAAGTATGGAGATCCAAATTACAGAAAGACCCCTTATTTGGAAACCACAGGTTCCAAGCATTTTGAAAAACAGGTCCCACATCTGTATTATGAGTCATAGACAAGCCATTTACTTTGTACTGCCTGTGTAATATCCTGAAATACTGCTGCCATTGCTGACTGAATAAACTATACTCATACATAGGGGCAGCCCTCAATGCTACAGGAAGTATATATGAAAAGTGAGTATGACCTTTAACATTCCAGTATATGTCTACATATCTGTAAAACAGCCATGACTAGCATCGAAATTATAAAAAAATAATAATAAACCAATTTGCACCAATACCATCTATGTGCAGTTATAAATTCTTCTGGTGTAAAATGTTTTTGTTGAATTTTCAAACCAAAATAAGTAGGAATTTAACAAAAACGCAAAGTTGTAAAATGAGACATCTCCAAAATAGTTATGGAGACTCGAGATATAGAACAGGAATACAATAATGTTAACAAGTGGAGTGTCTTATTTTACATTTTACACTTTTTACCAGAGTGAAAGTAAAAATATAATAAAAGTAAAGTAACAAAAACAAGTTCTAAATCTAACAACCTGCCAACCTGCCAACCTGACAACGCTCAGTGAATATTAAGCACCAATGATACAATAGTTATGTAAGGAATGTGAAGAAAATGGACAAATAGGTTTAGCCACTACAGGATAACTATTTCTTCAGCCAGTCCAGGATTTGAGATTTTAAAGGGATCCTGTCATCGGAAAACATGTTTTTTTCAAAATGCATCAGTGCTACTCCAGCAGAATTCTGCACTGAAATCCATTTCTCAAAACAGCAAACTGATTTTTTTATATTCAATTTTGAAATCTGACATGGGGCTAGACATTTTGTCAATTTCCCAGCTGCCCCTGGTCATGTGACTTGTGCCTGCACTTTAGGAGAGAAATGCTGTTTTTCCTTCTCAATGTAACTGAATGAGTCTCAGTGGGACATGGGTTTTTACTATTGAGTGTTGTTCTTAGATCTACCAGGCAGTTGTTATCTTGTGTTAGGGAGCTGTTATCTGGTTACCTTCCCATTGTTCTTTTGTTTGGCTGCTGGGGGGGGGAGGAAAGGGGGTGATATCACTCCAACTTGCAGTACAGCAGTAAAGAGTGATTGAAGATTATCAGAACACAAATATGCCCTGTTTATACATATGGTTTGTCTGTCATTTTTACTTTGATTATGCTGCGAATGAAAACATATCTTCCAGATTTTACTTTTTGTGTCTTTGTCTTCTATTTCTCTCTAGAATAAGATGCCATCTTGTCACTAGGGTTGGTGGCCACAACAAACGGAAACAGGTCGATTTGTTGTACTATATTTATATTTTAATGATGATTTACTATATACTGGTTATCATTCTGTTCAGGTTATCTTCTCTCCATCTTTCTTTCTGACATTCAAATACAGGAATGAATGCTACATTTGGAAAGCATCCATTTTTAAACAAAGCAGCAGCTCTGGCATGTTTTATGGTTGAGATTCCAGTTGCCTTTTCAGGGTCAGAGCACACGCTCAGATTCGGGGAGATTAGTGCGACTAATCCCCTTGAACTGCATTCGGAACACTTTGATTTCCGAAGTCGCCCAAAGTTTCCTTGTGAGGCAACTTCGGGTGACTTCTGAAACAAAGCGATCCGAGTGCCATTCCACCAGCAATTTACACTCTAGCCGGCGGGAGGCAGTTCGGGGAGATTAGTCGCACTAATCTCACCAAATCTGAGGAGAGGAGATTTGTTGCCGGGCGACTAATCTCCTCGAATCTGAGCGTGTGCCCTGACCCTTAAGAGAGCGTCCGGACCACAGTGGTCAAACCCACTGCTGGGTTTAGATCACCTGACGTGATAAATTAGTAGATTTTTTTGACAATTTAACACAGTAAACAAAAAGGAATCTTTAAAACGTGTATTTTTCTGAAAACTATACACATTTCAAAACAAAAAAAAACAAGTACTTAAAGGGATCCTGTCATCAGAAAACATGTTTTTTTCAAAATGCATCAGTTAATAGTGCTACTCCAGCAGAATTCTGCACTGAAATCCACTTCTCAAAAGAGCAAACAGATTTTTTTATATTCAATTTTGAAATCTGACATGGGGCTAGACATTTTGTCAATTTCCCAGCTGCCCCTGGCCATGTGACTTGTGCCTGCACTTTAGGAGAGAAATGCTTTCTGGCAGGCTGCTGTTTTTCCTTCTCAATGTAACTGAATGTGTCTTAGATCTACCAAGCAGCTGTTATCTTGTGTTAGTGAGCTGCTACCTGGTTACCTTCCCATTGTTCTTTTGTTTGGCTGCTGGGGGGGGAGGAAGGGGGTGATATCACTCCAACTTGCAGTACAGCAGTAAAGAGTGATTGAAGATTATCAGAACACAAGTCACATGACTGGGGGCAGCTGGGAAATTGACAATATGTCTAGACCCATGTCAGATTTCAAAATTTAATATAAAAAAATCTGTTTGCTCTTTTGAGAAATGGATTTCAGCGCAGAATTCTGCTGGAGCAGCACTATTAACAGATCCATTTTGAAAAAAAATGTTTTTTCCCATGACAGTATCCCTTTAAGTTAGAATTTATTTGATCCCAGAATACTGACCAAGTTTTTGTAAATATACATATGTGAGTGGGATTTCATCTATTGCTTCTTGCCAACAAAGGTTATTTAGAACAGACTGGAGATCTGAAAGAGAATGAGTAGTTTCTTTGTTTGTTATACACTATATAAAAGAGAATTTTTAAAATACCACCTTTATTTAATAAGTAGTATTTATTTTCTTTATTGAGTGTGTATCACCTCTCTATTCTTATTTAGGTGGAGTAATGCCAATTTTGGGCTTACAGTTATAAATTCGTCTGTATTGTTTCAAAAACCTAATGTGCCTTGTAATAACATTTTCTTTCAGTTAGAAGAAATGAAGGAGAAAGTTATATCCTGAACAATTGGTGTCCAAAGTGTAAATAATGAATCTGCTTTGGGTCTCTGCAA
Source organism: Xenopus laevis (assembly GCF_017654675.1). Classification (NCBI taxonomy): domain Eukaryota; kingdom Metazoa; phylum Chordata; class Amphibia; order Anura; family Pipidae; genus Xenopus; species Xenopus laevis. The sequence goes on along the minus strand of NC_054379.1, from coordinate 128,993,269 downwards.
CCTTTTCTTGATTGTCTCTGTTTTTCTAGACACTAGATTTTCTTCCATTTACCATAAGACTCCAAACTACAACACAAAACATGTATGTAAAATGTAGGACACATTTTACTTAAAACATCTTAAGTAGTGATGGGCAAATAACATAGCAAAATATTTCACTCAATGTTAGGAAATTTATTTTATGTTGTACTGTTATGTATATCACCTGTTTATAACCTTCCTTTATTTGGACAAGTTTCACCTATTGGTTTTCTAGGCAGTTTTAAAGGCCAATAATATTATACAGTATATTATGCTGACATATAACTATATGTTTCTTCTCACTACACCATTAGCACATACCATTTAAGTAGCTCTTTGACCTTTATTACCATGGTCCAGAAGCACCTGTTTTTACAGTATATCTTCAGGTTCTGGTCCCTCGTCTGAAGAAAAACCACAATTACACTCCTTGGATATTTGGGCATTTTGTGTAGGCACCAGATACTTTAGGAAATCTGGCAGACTTTCATCATTCTGGCTAGAACTTTGAAAGAGATACTGACGACTTACCAAAACTAAGCCAATCTTCATTATGAAGGCCTTTCAAATCTAGAACAAAGAAGATTAACACACACTTAGCTAGAGGCATGGCAGCCTTAGTACTTGGGAACAGAAATGGGTATGTAAATGGAGGTAATTTGTATGTCCACGTCCTGGTCTTCAATGTTTATTTCATATTATAAATGGTGTCTTGTACCCAATTTGGCCCAAAAAATTTTTAAGACTGATTACCCTTCTTTCATTAAGAAAGTGAAACTAATTTGGTGCATGGTGTCATTTTCCCGCCCACAAGGAGTTTGGATACTATTGTACCTATTATATTGTACAGGACATGACAGTGACCAGGGTTAAAGGAGAATTGCTACATATTTAAGGTGATTTTCCTTTCTTGATCACTTACAGCAGTCTTCCTATCCATCTATGTCCATAGCTCGGTACTAGACAGAAGATCAGAGTTGTCTCTGTAAAAATAAATACAAAATTATGCTTTTATTCAGTCTGTGAACAAACTAAAAACTGTGCTGCTGAAAACGTTTTTTGAATATTAAGTAGTTTAATGGTAATTTAAATGTTATCAGCCAATCGTGGCTAGCATACTGTATATAGTTTTATTGAACTATCTGCTACTTCCAGAATAGTAGTAACAAAATACCAGTATCTGGAAACACATTATCCAAACTACGGGAAGACTCATCTCCTATAGACTCTCATTTTAATCAAATAATTCCAGTTTTTAAAAATAGTTTTTTTCCTCTGTAATAATGCATGAATCCATATTGGTGGCAAAACAACAATATTGGGTTTATATAATGTTTAAACGATTAAATGTTTTTTTTTTAGCAGATCTAGAGGGTTATTAACTAAACTCTGAATGCCAAAATCCCCCCAAAAAATTTTGTTTTTTTAGTATAAAATCCAAATTATTAGTATAAAAAAAACCACAAATTTTGGGGGGTTTATTATACCCCGAGGAAAGAGAAAGTCCGAACCCGAAAATCCAGCATCTCAGACCTGCCTAGGTTGCATATAAGTCAATGGGAGAAGTCCCGAACATATATTGATCTGCACTGGGTTTCTTGCAATAATCAGAAAATGTTGTGGTTTTCAGGCAAAAATCGATGATATGATGTGATAATCTGCCATGAATGTTAAGTGTACAAAGTAAAATACCCTTGTTGTTTCAATAAATCTAGACAAGTAGTTAAATGGTTATGGTCTCTTCTCAAACATAATTATATAATTTTACATTCAGGAAATACAGTTTTATTGGAAACTTTTCAGAACTCTTCCAATATGTTTGTGTTCTTTCAGAAAGCACTACAAAGACACAATATTTGCATACCATTACTTTAGTGCAGAACCAACTTCTAACAACTTGTATGCATATTTATGCTTGAACACAAGCTTTCAAGCAACCCCTAAACAGTTTGATGCATAAAATGCATTCTCTGAATTCCAATGTTTAAATAAATATATGCAAAGGATATAGAGAATATACAGAATATCTATCCATGTACAAAAGCAGTACAGATGTACTAAAATAACCATTAATAGAGAATTATTTATGAATGTGCATAAACACAAACATGTATTTAGCCCTCTTCTGCTGCTGCATGAGATCTAGCATGCATTTAGTTGCGAGTCCTGTGCCTCCGCTATATGGGAGAGCAGGTACACTTTAATATGGCGTGCCTCCACCCAAGGTCAGGACAGGCTGAACTGTAATATCCCTCCCTGGGAACTTCTCTGATGTGCAATACACATACACAGTGGAAATTTACAGTGATACAGGTAGCCTGCCAGACAGGAGCAACTTCACTGAATAAATGCAGCTGATGATGAGGGGAATCCCCACTTATGTGGCAGTTGCTTCAAAGTCCTGAGAAGGACTCACTTTGGCTTTCCATGCCCTGAGAAGAGCACGCTTTGTTCTTCAGAGCCCTGACAAGCACCCCCCATGCTTTTCTGCCACTGGGGTTCCCTACTAAGTTTTCACACACAAACTCTGGGAGTATATACACTTTATTTGTACTCTGCTGATTCTATATCCCAGCAGCACTTCCTTTCTCCCAGCAGCACTTTATCTCTCCCTCTTCCTTCCTGTCAGCTCACAGAGGGTGGGGCTCCTCCCCTTGCTTGGTGGGGCTCCTCCCCCTGCTTGCACAGAAACAATACAGAGGAGAAACAAGTGTACACAGTTCTCCTATATTCTCTCTCCCTGCTTAAAAATTGTCACCTCCTGACATAAAATAAACATAACCAAAGTAATGCAATAACTTGAAGAATACAAAATCTTCTGGGCCTGCTATAGATCACAGTGCCCATTAACATAGATACTAACTGAAAATGAACTGCATGCAACATGCTTAACAGTATACTTACCAAGCACATAACAGTATAGTCCTGGTGGTGCAAACACTGACAGCATATTTACCAAATTGGACACTGCCCCCACCCAGGCATGGTAAAGTCCAGCATGTGCTGCATAAGAAGATTTCCCCAGTGTATCATAAGTCAGTATAGGTGGGGGATGCCGAACCCTTGCAACTTGCACCCCTCCTCACCTCTCTCTGGGGTAGTCCTCTAGATGAATCCTCATTAGAAGAATTTCCATCATTCGGCAATGACCTCTGGTGCATCTCAGTCCTCGGTACAAACTCTGGGGATGCAGGATTCAAATGATCCCTGACAGGATTAGGCCAATCATCAGAAGGAAGAGAGTCACTCTGGGATACATCACTGCCACTCTCAAAAGGTTTAGACCTGGAGTTTCAGAGGTGTTGTGGAAGTCAGATGTACCCTCCATTGGATCCTTCTCAATGTCAACACCCATTGAAACATCACTAACTTGAGGTACAGGAAGTAGGTGATTCCTATGCCAGGCTTTTACTTGACCTTCTGGTCCCTTTATCTTGTACACAAGAATCCCAGGCAGCTTGCTCACCACATCAAACAGTTCAGGTCTCCAATGGTCAACCAGTTTGTGCTTCCCAGGCAATCCTTAATTCCTCACTTTCACACTTTGTCACCTGGAAACAACTCTCTGTACTTGACTTTAAGATCAAACCTTCTTTTGTTATTGCCATTCAACTTGCTAACATTCTCTTCAGCTAAGTGGTAGGCAGTAGCCAAGCTTTCTCTCAACCGGGAAACATAACTGAACATCGGAAACACTGAAAGTGGTCCCGATGTCTCATTCCATCTGTAGATACACATAGCTGAATATCAAGGGGCAACCGTGGCTCCCTCCCAAACATCAAGTATAGAGAGAAACCAGTGCTATCATGCTGTGTACTGTTATAGGCATGCACCATAGAATCCACATGCTTACTCCAGCTCCTTTTATCCTCCTCTGGCAGAGTACCTAGCATATCCAACAATGTTCTATTAAATCTTTCAGGCAGGGCATATCCCCAAGGATGGTAGGGAATGGTTCTGCTCTTTTTAATGTTCAACAATTGCAAAAGCTCTTTAATGAGCCGGCTCTCAAAGTCTCTGCCTTGATCAGAATGTAGTCTATTTGGCAAACCATAGTGAATGAGAAGTTTCTCCCATAGTTCTTTGGCTACTGTAGAGGCTTTTTGGTCCTTGGTGGGGAAAGCTTGAGCATACCTGATAAAGTGATTACCAACACATTGCTGATGCCCCTTGAATTGTTCTCAATACAAAGAAAGTCCATACACACTAAGTCCATGGGCTCGGAACTCTTCAGGTGACCTATGCGGGGCAGAGAGGACCGGAAGTGTCTTTTTTTGCAGACATCTTAGGCACTTCCTACAATGGCTAGGCGAGAAAAAGCTGTCTTGATCAGTCCATAAGTCTTCTCCACTCCAAGATGTCCATGGTGATCATGCAGACTCCTTAACACCATGTTCCTGAACTTATGGGGCAACACTAATTGCCACCTCCCAGGGTGATTCTGATATTGTATCACCCGGTATAACAGTCCTTGTTTCACACAGAACTTCCCCCAGTCATGCTGGAAAAATTCATACCCTCCTGGCAAACTCTTCTTGAGCAAAGCAGGATTTCTGGCATTAACAGCTCTCCACATGGGGCATCTACTACAGCAGCTGTAGCACAGTAGGCCTTCATACCTGGGCTAGGTATCTCCTCCCATTCCCCATCATCTTCCAGGGCAGGCAGGCCCGGTCTTCTAGAGAGGGTATCTGCTCCGATATTCTTAGGCCCTGGTTTGTACTTGAGGGTGAAAGAGTAATTTGACAGTGCCGCTAACAACCGGTGTCCTGTGGCATCAAGTTTAGCAGTAGTCAAAATATATGTAACAGGATTATTATCTGTTCTTACTTCAAATTCTACTCCATTCAAGTAGTCATGCAACTTGTCTGCAAGGGCCCACTTGAGAGACAGTTTATGTACAGGATAATTATTTTCACTAGGTATCAGACTCCTACTAAAATAGGCCACTGGCCGCAGCCCTTCTGGGTATTTCTGGTGAAGGACACCTCCCAATCCTTCATAACTGGCATCAACATGGCCTGTAAGGGTCAGCATAAGCCAATACTGGAGCTTCTGTCAACCTTTTCTTTAATAGAACAAAGGCATCCTCACAGGCTGAACCCCACCTATCACCAAAATGGGTTTTAGCAGCTCTTTTTGTCTCATTGCCATGCACATTGGCAAGCCTCAGCAATTCATTTAAAGGGTGAGCCACTCTTGAATACCCCTCTCCAAACCACCTGTAATAACCACAAAACCCGAGAAATGGCCTGAGCTCACTGACATTTTGGTGTTTGGGCCAGGTTGCCACCGCTTCTATCTTGGCGGGATCCGTTCCTATCCCTTCTGCAGAGACAACATGGCCTACATAGGTTACTGAGGAGTGGCAAAACGTACATTTGTCGATTGACAGTTTCAGTCCTTCAGCTATTAACCGGTCAATCACATTCATCAATAGCTGCTCATGCTCCTCTAGGGTAGTTCCAAACACTATGATATCATCCAGATACACCAGGCACTCTCGGGGCGACATGTCCCCCACCACCTTGTGGCATCCTGGTAAACTGATAAAATCCTAAGGGGCATATAAATGCAGTCTTGTCCTGATTCTCAGGTGCCTCTGCTGCAATGACTTTCCTAGACAAGAGCAGCATGTTTTCTAGCCGGAGTGTGGATGCAGACACATCCTGTGTGTAGGCTTCTGCTTCATCTGTTTAAAGTCAGCCAATAACTGGTCAGGGTCCTTGTGCTTTCCATATGCAGAAGTGAGAATATCAATTATGTCCATAGCAGTATAATCTCTTTGACTGGTTTTAAAATTTAACAGAATACTACAGTAGCTGCTGGTGGACGTACGTGCTCCATAATTCGCTGTCTCTTGGTTTGTTCTGAGCAAGCCCACTCATCTAATGCTTGTAGAGCAGATTCCTTCCAGGTCTCAAATCCCTCCTCACCGGTAGGGACAGGTTCTATGCCTGAAAAGGTCTTTTTATAGTGGCTTAGCTGCAGACCCTAAGCCAATGCCTTTGTCATTTGGGTTATTGCATCATTCAAGGAATGCTCTGTAGTACTGACATCCTTAACTTCACTGGTCTCAGTTACAGGTGGTTCTTGCTTTACTGTGTGCAGTACATTACCGGGTAGTGATGGCAGTAACCTCCTTTTTCTACCGGTATAGCTTGCAGGTGAACTGGGTGCGTCAACTTTACCAGCGGCAATGACAGCCTGTGGATACACCAGGGGGCATCCCACTGATAGACCATCCTGGGGGAACACAACATATGGCCCCCTCTCTTTATTGAGTGTATCACTCACTTTGAAAAGCAGGACTGCATAACCATCCATGGTTGAGCCCTCATCTGCTATCAGGCATGCAGACTCTAAATGTCTATATTTAAATAGGACACTCTCCAGCATTTCAAGTGTAACTTCACGCGGTACACGATCAATTGCAAATGCATGGTTTGGGCTCACTTTTTCCTTTAGGGCCCAGGCATAGGCCTGGTCTGCTGTTATAACTGGCATATCCACAGTGATTTCTGCTTCGATCTCAGCAGTGCCTGCAAATATAGTCCTATTCTGCTACTGCATGACATCTAGCGCGCATTTAGTTGCGTGTGGCGCTACAGGAGACCTGTGCCTCCGCCATATAGGAAAGCAGGTACACTTTAATATAGCATGCCTCCACCCAAGGTCAGGACAGGCTGAACTGTAATACCATGTAGGAAATGAAGATTTCACTGGAGAGCTTTTTTAGTGAAACAGTGAAGACGTTTATTCAAGATGCATTAAAGCACTACATGTTTCGGACCTCTGGGGTCCTTCTTCTGGTGCAGTTGTAATACCCCTCCCTGGGAACTTCTCTGATGTGCAATACACATACACAGTGGAACGGTTCATGGATTTATTTGGCAGAACACTATTAAATAACAGTGATACAAGTAGCCTGCCAGCCAGTAGCTGAATAAATGCAGCTGGTGATCTTTGGGCTGCTGAGGGGAAAGGGTATTCGAGCTGATCATAGCTCTCAAAAAAATATTCAAAGGACAACATGGACATCTGTGTTTTTGAACAGCAACAAGAGAAATGTTAAAAAACAAAATTAAAGAAAAAGACTGCACTTCAATTACATTAATACGCTGGATGATATAAATATTTTTATCATTTAATATCTTGAATAGTTTAAATGGAGGTACCATTGCCAGATTTCCAAATTACACAGCTCTAGGCTGGCCACCTTCTGTGCTACACTCTAAGCCCCCCAAAATGCACTCATCATGCACTCACTTGTTCTGCTTGCCTCCTCTCACCACAGGTGTTTATCATTAGTGTACCGCAGGTGCCCCTAAGGACCACTAATCCTAAATTGTCTCTTCTCATTGGAATTCAGAATTTGAAACCCTCTGAAACTAATTTTTGGCATACCTTAGGCATTAGGCACCTACTGAAGCTTCCTGCCTCAGGTCCTCCAGCACATTCACCCCTCCTTCCTGCTTAGAGTGGAGTCCAAAGACTATTGACTAGGGAATAACCATAACATCCCTGGGCCAATGGATACCTGTCCCTTCTACAAGACATACTGTCCATTATAATTCATATAATAGTAGAGGTTAATGCTTTACATTCCCTACTATTGCTTGCAAACACATACGTAGATAACCCTATTTAACCAGAGACATATACTGTAATTATAGATTCCTTGGTGACTGGAAATGATTTTCACTAGGTATTGTACTGTTATGCATTTTCATAATATTTTTTAAAGATTTTCAACTTTGCTTTTAATAATTAACAGTACTTTAGGAGCTCATTAGTCAAGTAAACATGTTCTTGATGGCGTCCCTGAAATGGGGAGTCAAGCACAACTACTAGAACAAAAGGTCAAGAGGAAAGGGTGTATTTAGCATTTTATATGTCAGGATTCAGGGGAAACAGTATCAATCACCATTATTTATCCATATTAACTAGTCATTTGTCTTAATTTCCTGGAGTAATTGGAGGGAGGTCTAAGCATGATGAAATGTAAAATAATATCTATCCATGCTCTGGAGTAAGAAAATAGTTCTTATAAATAATTGTAATTGCCAAAATAAAATAAAAATAATTGGTATGTATGAGTGGCTACTTACCATGCAAGCATTTATCATTATTACACACAAAAGTGGGGCTCCCACGCATAATAATATTTAGATTTAACCTTGGACAAATTAAAAAGCCTTTAATGCAATAAGAGACAGCATTTATACAAAATATTTTAAAAAATCCAACAAAAACATTTTTTCAAGAGACAGTAATTTGACATGTTTTCATTGATTAATTGCTTAAACTATACTTATCCCAGCATTGTTATAAAATATACTATGAAAAAAGAGATTCTTTGATTTGAAAAAAATCATAGAGGATGTAGAGGTTCAACCTCCCAAGTATAAGACTAAGATTCACTCCCCGCCTTTAAACCCAGGCATGGTGCCTTCTTACATGATTTAATGGAGCTTATTAAACTATTCACTTTCCAGTCCAAATATTCTTACATACAATTCTATTTACTTGCAAGCATGTTTTTTTTTTATAACTTTTAATGCCACAGAGTGATAGCTTTTTGGGTACATTTCTCAACTGTGAAAGAAAATGAGGCATTAATGAAGATGATAAAATGTATAATGAATAATTTGCTAAATATTGGTGATGGAATGCTTGGCAGATATTAAAAACTCTATCTTTTATACAAAGCTAGCAAAAAATACTAAAATTCTGTCTCCATTCCAAATGCATATTGAAATTGGGGCAAACAAAATTGCAGTACTCTCAGGGCAAATGGCACAAATGAAAAAGTGCTTGAACTATGCTTGAATTGCTTGAAAGCTTGAAAACATTTAGCATATACATTAGCATATACAAGAAACTTTATGCAACCTTTAAGAGATTTGCCTAGGAGTTTGCCCCGTATATGCCTAAATTAGAATGCAAATCATGTACTTACTGTAGATTCTTACTTCCTCTGTCTCTAGAATTTTGCATGTTAACTTAGGTTGAAAAGAGTCAAATGTCCATCAGCTTGAACACTTCCATATGATCCCCAACATTTATATATTACCTATCTATCCTATCTATATAACGATCTGTCTGACTGTCCGTCCGTCCATTCGTCTGTCTATCTGTATCTATCCATCTATCTAGCGCTCTCTGGTATACAGAGCAGAAGACTTAAAGATTACCATACAAAAACATAAATGCAAAAATAAAAAAGGCTTTTCAAGGCAATTCATTCTACCATTTAAAATGTAATTATTGAACCAATAAATTGGCCATCTCAGGTCATTGTGCCTGGTCATGTGCTTTCTAAAAGAGCCAGCACTTCACAATGGAACTACTTTCAGATAAGCTATTGCTTCATAAAAGTTATTTTAATTGAAGGAGTAGCAACTTTGGTTAGCCAGACTTAGATTTTTACTACTGAGTGCCGTTCTCATATCTACCTTTAGGTGGGGCATGGGAACATTTTTAGCAATACAGGTGTTAGGGAGCCGTTATCTTGTTACTTTCCCAATATTCTGCTGATGGGCTGATGGGCTGCTGGGGTGGGTGGGAGGGAGGGGGTGATATCACTCCATTTGCAGTGCAGCAGCAAACAATGACTGAAGTTTATGAGAGCACATGTCACACGGCTGAGGGCATCTGGGAAACTAACTACATGTCAAATTTTAAAATAAAATCTAAAAAAACTGTGTGCTCTTTTCAAAAACTGATTTTAATGCAGGATTCTGCTGGAGAAGATATATTAACGGATGAATTTGGTAAAAAAAAACAAATAAAAATTTTTTTTTCCGATGACAGAATCCCTTTAAAGAAGAACTTATTCTCTTTCGGAGTAAGATTTTAGAGTGCAAAATCGACAGTCAGTTATGAAACCTTTAGTTTTACACAAGCACAAACCTAGAAGAGAGTACGTCCTTGCTTAAATTAATTCCTTAATGGATTTTTGAACTATTAGATTTCCGCAGTTTCTGTTATCATAAAACACACATTCTGATTAACCGTGTTTAGACACAGGGAAAATGGCAAAAATATAGAGCATATTATTAAAAAATTCACAGTTAAGCAGTTCATTTCACCATAAAATCATACCAGACAAAGACGTTTGTTTATCACTATTCATAACTGTGAATATTGCTTTAGATTTGTTTAAATAACAGATCTTGTTTTGGTGCTTCCCTTTAATAAAGGGGAAGTGGTGAGATGTAATAGTAGCAGTCCATAATGGGCATTTTTCTCACGACAAAAATAATTATGATGAAATCATGTTTGGTATAGCTTCACTGTCATTTTTATTCTTGCTGTGTATCTCAAAGGGCTAAAATAACCTTGGTGCTCTGATATTTGTCTAGGTTAATGCAGACACAAGAAAACACACTCTAGATCTGCAGTTTCTGCAAGTTATATGTCTTTTTTAGAAGCATTTTAGAATATGCCGTGTCTCTTTAAAGACAGTTCAGATCCACATGATCTGTTTTTCTGGACATTTTCTTCTTTATTTCAATGTTTTAACAAATGTATTTCACTAATACAAAAAAATAGTTTCTAAACTTTAAAAATCTTATTGTGTCTCCACTAGGCATAATGTTACATCCACATTTTATTCAGGGTTAATAAACTGAGAAAGCTATGTGTTGAAGCAAGTCGGCTATAATGCACAGTTCTAGGACAAAAACCATAAATAGCTTGCACAGTAGAAAGGTCACATTATGAGATTGATTGCTTTTAGGTTGACAGCAAAAGTAAAAGACTGGAGAGGGCATTCTTCTCTTCACAAAAGCCCACATTTCTTCCTGATTCTTGTATCTGAAGGAATCAGCATTGACTTATAGGCTTTTTAGTCCTGTCATATTTTCTATGCATATTTCTTTAACAGAGTTAGGAGCCTTGGAGTTTGTTTCTCTGACAAAGCTGCTCTCTGCATAAGCCTCTTATACCAGTGTGCCTATGCTCCCTGCTGTCTCCATGATTAGACAATAAATAGACAATATATTTCAGTGCGTCTGTCACTTAAAGGCTCATCATTTATCAATTTGTATCTGAATAATTCTGACAGTGAAAATCTGGGACCTTCTTTATGATGATAAGTGTAGGCAAGCTTGTAAACATTATAAAACATACAAACAAGCAATATTACATTTCAGTCAGCTAAATATATATATATTTTTTACAATTTTCTTTTTTATAGCTTTAATGGGAAATCATAAAATATTATTACCGAAAAGGCATAGAGACTTATAAAAAAAAGAATGCTCTCTGCAAAGGCAAGCTCATCATCAATTTTAATTTTACAAATGAATCTTCGTGAAACATGAGATATTTTCTTTTTGGGCTTTCTCTCCAAATGTTTCATTGCTACAAAATGTGCAAAGAATCAGCATGGTGACTTTTATGAAGCTTTCACTAATTTAGGCATTTCTTTTTTATTTATTATGTTTATATTTTTAAATATCACTGCATATGCAAATACTGTAAATACTGGACCGAGCAATGCATGATTTCGGGTTGCTGTAACACCTCATGCACATCAGCATACATAAACAGAATTAGCATGTTTTAAGATAAGTATCACGCAGTTCATATAACAATGACCTTTCCACTTAAATTACATTTACAACAGACAATGTGAAAAAATAGGGAAATGAAAATAAAGAATACATAAATACAAACATAACACATAATACATAAAGAATTTATTTCTTGTGCTAATATTTATTGTGGTTACATTAACCATGAACAGTAGCTGTGCAATAAACTGCTTTTACTAAATGACCATTACATTTCAGTTATAAGAAGCCATTGTAAAACAGACTCAACTGACTTAATGTTTAATAACATGATCATTTTACTGTCATCTGGTCCACAACCGTACTATATATATTTGAATGTATCACCAACATATTGAAGGAGTTGGATTGCTCTTATGTAGTCTATTGAAATCACCAGTTATAGGAACTGGAAAATTAGCATTGGTCACTATCTTGGAGCTAACAATAATGAGGCACTGACACTTGATAATTATTTAATATCTGTTAAACCAGAGGAGTGTGTTAGGAAGCATGGGTGTTGTAGTTTGCAGGGCTGCCTGTAGGGTTGCCACCCGGCAGGCATTTTACCGGCCTAGCCGGTAAAAGACCTGCCAAGGCTGGGCCGGTATTACAAATTTACCGGCAATGTATCAGCTTCAGTACACTGTAAGAAAAACCTGAAAAGATTGAATGAAATGCAGTATTTGCTAGTAAATAGCTAATATAGTTTGCGTATAACCATATTTTGATAGGTAAATTCAGTTGAAAATATTGGTCAGTGTTCAATTACGGTACTGCTGGGGGCATTATATATCATAGCTGCTAAAATGATAAATTGTATTAGCCTGTGTTCTACATTTTGAGACAATGTATAACTACCTAGAACATAAAAGGGAATCTGCAGAAACAGACATTAAATAATTCAAAATCAATACAAATGGTGAGCAAAGAAGATCAGGGCAGTATTAGAATGAAATCACCCAAAAATATTCTTCTTCCTTTACTTTCTGTTCCGTCTGTCTTTTGTTCATCTCCATTCTTCCCATGAGGATTTTTCTTGCTTTGAATGATTTCCATGTGCTCCAGAAAAGGGAATTATGTCCCAATCCCTAACATTTGGGTATTTCTACCTACACCATATCATCTTTCTATTCATTATTCCTCATATTCTTCCCTCTATAGAAGCATTTCTTTACAGTTTTCTTTCCCTAGGAAAACCCAACTCAAATAAAGAATAGGGGGCACATTTACTTAGCTCGAGTGAAGGATTAGAAGGAAAAATACTTCGAATTTCGAAGTATTTTTTTGGCTACTTCGACCATCGAATTGGCTACTTCGACCTTCGAATTGGCTACTTCGACCTCGACTTTGACTATTCGATAGTCGAAGTACTGTCTCTTTAAAATAAACTTCGACCACCTACTTCGCCACCTAAAACCTACTGAGCACCAATGTAAGCCTATGGAGAAGGTCCCCATAGGCTTTCTAGGTAATTTGTGATTGAAGGAAAATCGTTCGATCAATGGATTAAAATCCTCCGAATCGTCCGAATTGCGGTAAATCCTTCCCTCGATATTTGAAGTCGAAGGATATAACTTCGATGGTCGAATATCGAGGGTTAATTAACCCTCGATATTCGACCAATAGTAAATGTGCCCCTAACAGTATTTAAGTTATAGTGTCCATGTCTTTCCCAACCATATTTTGTGGAAATGACTTTACTTTTCTTCAGGGCCGGAACTAGGGGTAGGCAGAAGATGCACTTGCCTAGGGCGCAAAGGCACAGGGGCGCCAGGCACGTACCTCTTCTGAGGCCTCCCCTAGCTCGGACTGCTATGTTCAGAATCTGTGGCCGTACTTCTACGTAGTTTACTATCTTCTGCGCATGCAAACTCGCGCTTCCATTCCACTAGCACACTTCTGTACATGCCCGAGCGGCGGGGGGCCAAGTAGTTGGCCGGGTTGTCTAGGGCTCATGGCCGAGTAGGCCCGGCACTGCTTTTCTTTCCAAACACAGTGTGATGACTCAAAATTTGATGTCCCCGCCTTTAGTTTAGGAAATAATTTTTGGATGACAAAATATGACTTTTCAATTCACTGTGAATATTTGTAACCCTCACCTTTACATTGTATTTCTCTGTGGTTTCACTTATCTGGAGTAATTTATCTGTCAAATAAATGCAATATAAATAAAACATTTTCATTGTATTGCCCACTAAAACATCTCTTATGCTTGGGTCTTATTAATTTCTCTTACAATGTGTCTCCTGTCAAAACACCTGATGCCTTTATGTTTCCATATTTCTATGCATCCTTTCTGTATTTCTGTATCACAATTATACCATTGTAAGTGAAGAGTTCACTAGAGAACAGTCTGTATGCATGTTAAAAAAACAAAGTTTTTCAATCTTCAAGCAAACAAAGACTGAATATTGTTGCAAGAATCAATACTTTACTTTTATGAAGACTTTCATGCCATCACCTTAAGAACCCTATTCACTAGCATGATATCTTGTCAGCAGGGGATAAGTTGCATTCATATGAATTGGACCAAGGCTTTCTGCACTATGGGGAAGCATCATCAGATGGACTAGAAGAAGGAAGTTAGAAATCTATAGGTTTCAAAGCAATAAGTTTTTGAAGTTAAATGTATTATCAATTGAATAAAACGTGAACACGCTAATGGCATCAATGGAAGATTCTCGATATACAAAAACAGTTTCTATAATTAAATTAATTTAAATTAAAAATAATTTCTAGAAAACTGCTGATCAAAATAAATTATTGTGCAGATTGTTTTGTGCAGAAAGTGTCAGTTCTACTAATACATCTAAAGTAATTAAAAAAACAACTGGACTTGCTGAGTATTTTTTGAATTACTTGTATTAGATATACCATGACCTGGATGAATGAAAATCTTCATAGTCATATTCTACTAATAAAATAATAGTACAGCAGTGAACGATATAGCATAGTTTTTAATAATAGCATTACTTTTCTGTTTAAACATGTAGGCTAATTTATGGCTACACCTAATTTAAATATACATTCCATCTGATTTTCAGATTTTCAGGTCCAGGGGACCTTCTTCCCTCAATACTTGAATGAAGCCCCCAACAGATCATTGCATTAGGCAACTACTGTAGGCAGTTTCAGTACTGCTAGGGGTACAACTATGGGACTCAGAGTGACTATGACAAGGCCCAATTCTCTGAGGGGTCAATGAGGCTCCATTTATTTACTAAAAAAATACAAATTGATCAATTGAAAGTAGAAGTTTTGCTAAGACAGGTAGAAGTATGCCATCAGAATAACTTGCCCCCTTGCTCTCTCGCCTCAGTAGTGCCCTAGATGATGCATTAAGAATAGTATGAATTTATGTATTAGTGTGCACATAGTATTTGTGTAATAAGGTACTGTATATAAGATTTAGAGTAGACAGGCACAGTATGTATAGGTGACCCTCTTTGGCTTGTTGCACGTGGGTGTTTTTCCTGCCATTGACTTTTGGTGAAAAACAGCAGCAGTCAAAATGCCCCTGTCATCCTGTCACTGCTCCTTACCACTTCTTGTGTTACAAAAGCAGATGTCCAGACACTTGTTGTCCAGTTAAGCAACTTCTCCTTTCTAATATATAATTAAATGTCTAATTTATTAAAGAAAATATCCTAGGTACTTTTCAGATGTCCTTGCAAACAGTTTCAGTTCCTTTTATTTATACACTAGCAAGCTACTAATTCTACTTTTGCAACAACAAGCTCTCAATTTAACCTCTTAGCAGCCAGCCTTGTCAGCTTGACCTGGCTTTGAGGCCTATTGTTATATTTCTGATCCTAACAAGATAGACAGACATGGGCGCCACTGGCACCACTTCGGGAGTGCCAGCCGAGGGAAATTGCCATTTGCTAACATAAGGAATGTGATGGAGAAAAAGCCAATAATAGACTTCTGCTCGACAATCTGAATGTAGAGAGGCATGGCATCAGGCTGTTTGCACACCCATAGAGCAGATTTCAGTGCAGAAGGACTTTTCTCTGCCTGTGTAGAAAATACCTTATGTGCCCTGATAAGGTCAGAACCAAACTGCAGCCATTTTGCCTCTTTTGCTGTCATTTTCTTTTTATAGGTAAAATGTATCTTTTCCATGCAACACATTTCTTTTTACTTTGAACTGTAATACAAGTGCAAGGACCACACAAGTGTTAATAATGAACAGATGAAGACATGGATAAATAAGTATTGTTAGCTCATCTCTAAAGGCCAAGGGAGCAAAAGATAAGAAAACCACAATAATCTATGCCATCTGATTGGTGGACTTTTTCACAGTTTGTCTAAAAATAATAAAAAACTAGCTTGCTACTTTTGCTTTTTTATATAATGGTTATTAAGGTGTTATGTATGTAAGAAGGTACTGTGTTACCCACCCACTTTGAAAAAGAACTACCTCAGTGCTTTGCCCAATGGTATTGCTGTCTGCAATATACCATGAGAACGAGTAACAGCTGTCTGATTATTGTCTACTAAAGAGAGCAGACTTATCAGCCCCTAGCCTCAACATTCATATCTGCCATGTGTCACAGCCCTCTACAATTCTGCCAGTGTTTCACCACAATACCCAGGTATATGCACAGAAAGGTAGCAATAGTCCACATAGTGGTAGTACAGATCAATATCTCAGAGACAATAGTTACCCACGTGATTTTTATTTTACACTGCATTATCGGTTTATAGTTCAATGCAATCTTATGCTGTTTATTTTCTATGCAGTATGGATGTCTATTTATGATCTCTCCAACATTGTACTGCTGAAAGCTTCTTTCTTTACCCATATGATCAGATTATTCTTATATAAAATATAAAATATTGTATATGTTTTATGTAACATAGAATTGTGCATGAATATCTAGATACTGATGCACATCTGGGCATCGGTGTGTTACTTTCTGTTCCACCTACCTGTTTAAGTTAGCGCTGGTAAAGTAAAAACAGATGTGAGTAAAATAGGAATAGTCTTAAAATACATTAATAGAGGGTTGAAAAGGGTGATACAATCACTAAAATAAAGAATTTTTGCAAATTAAATAATTAAGGCAATATGAAATGCATGGTATACTACATCTTTACAAAATGACCAAACGTGTCTTTACAGGTACCGTATATACAGTATATGTGTGTGTGTATATACAGGTATGGGACCTATTATCCAGAATGCTCGGAACCTGGAGCTTTCCAGATAATGGGTCTTTCTGTAATTTGGATCTTCACACCTTAAGAATACTAGAAAATCATGTAAACATTAAATAAACACAATAGGCTGGTTTTGCTTCCAATAAGGATTAATTATAACTTAGTTTAGATCAAGTACAAGGTACTGTTTTATTACTATAGAGAAAAAGAAATTTGTTTTTAAAAATTTGAATTCTTTTATTATAATGGAGTCTATGGGAGATGGCCTTTCCGTAATTCGGAACTTTCTGGATAACGGGTTTCCGGATAATGGATCCCATACCTGTATATATATATATATAGCAAAGGGATGGCATTCACAGGATTTGTACACAAAATTCCTTGAGAATGGTTCCTACGTGGGACCAAAACGTTGGATAAATAAACTTTTTTTCTTTTCATCCCCATTGCCTTATGTGTACAAATCCTGTGAGTGCCATCACTATTTTTGCTGTTTGATTATCTTTGCATGAGCACCCAGGTCTCAACTAAACTCAGGGTGTGCGGCCCATACACGTTGTTCTTATATATATATTTATATTTATATATAGATACTTAGCCCAGTCCAAGATACTTTGCTTTACTGTTAGCTCCAGCCTTCACATTAGCTACTCCCTTACTTAGTCCCTTCTTCCCTGATCAAGCAAAATAAAACATTCAGTTAAATGGAATATCTAGATTGGAATATCTAGGTACTGTACATGTGGCAGAGATGCACCATAAACTACCAATTCTGAATCTCAGTCACTTGAATAGTAAATGCATGACAGCCCTTGTACTGCTTCAAAAATACTATAATGAGCATTAAGAGATACTTTTATTACTTGATGTATTATAACCCATTCATAACCCATTCATAACTTGTAAATTCTATTTATAGATTCTGCATTTTACAGACATTAATGAAACTAGCCTTCTCAGTAGTCTCATCATTTTCCACTACATAAACTTCAATACTGTGGAGCTCTTTCTCTACATCAGTGGTTCCCAGACTTTTTTGTTCAAGTCCCCTTTCAAGTCCAACATTTGGTCATGGCTCATAATGTGACAGATACATTTGAACTTTGTTGTTTCTGCCATAGTTCTATGAATATCTAGGGCCGAATATAGAGCAAGCATTCATCACAAATAATAGCCTAATTAAGCTTCCAGAATTTACGAGTAGAAGAAATAGGCATTTGACTTTCAGTCTGGGAGCCGTTACTCTACACATAGATCTGAAGCAGTCTATTTTTGCCAGAGAACGTATACAAGGGAACCCCAGCTGCCATTTGCTTGTTGCAGAAAGCTAGCAGACTGCCTGTCCACAAAGCAAAAAAAATAAAAATAAATAAAAGAAGCGTAATTGTTGTATTTTAAATATGTACTGTATATTTTATTTGTTTATGTGAAATATCGAATTATGGAAGTTTATTAACATTTTGGAGGATTAAATAAATGGTGTTGATAGAAAAATATGCACAATTCAAACAATGTATTTTATTTTGGCTCAATTCATCTAGATTTTGCTAACTCACTAAAGCGTTTAGTGTCCCATCCACCAATGAAAAAAGACCATGCATTGTATTGTTTGTACTAGTGCATAGTGTATGTTATGAATTTTTCTTAAGTCTGAAACATTCCTGTGCCAAAACTATGTACCGCCTTTAGGCAATAATCATTATGCTAATAGCCTCTCAGTTAACACAACTTTTAGTAGGAAAAATATAATGTAATACTAAATATATATTCCCACTCATAATAAGGGCATTTTGTAAGTTAATACTTCAACTGCAGTTTTGTTAACACAAGCAGATAATCAATAGGGCTGATGCACATACATTTTACCCTTAATGAGTAAAACAAGAGTTTGACATATAAAATGTCAGTAATATGGATTTATGATCAATGATACATTACAACAAAAGAAGAAATTAAATAGCAGTAATTAATATATTCTGTACTAAACGTACACATTTGCATTATGAAGGCAGGCTGTTCAAGACGGTTCTGTTATACTAAAATAAAAAACTGAAGAAACAAGTGTTAATTTTATTGATTTTAATTTAGGAGAGAACTTCCTTTTTGAAAAGAAAATCAAAAGCCATAGGTTAGAATTACTAAATCAATATAATTTTCTGCTGCAGGCTCTGTGTATTGACACCCTATGAGCCCATTATAGTGGACTTTAGAGCAGGTTACATTAGCTGGGCACATATTATACAGTCAGCAAGCAAAACTACTCTTAGGGGCATATTTATCATGGGTCCAATTTCGAATTGAAAAAACTTCGAAATTCGAATTCAAAAAGACCAACCGAAATTAAGTTGAAGCTTTTTTTGGTCAAATAGGTCAGTTTTCGATCGAATAGGTCCGTATTTGGCTGAATTTGATCGCATTTGATTCAAAGTTTTTCCAAACAAAAACTTTAATTTTTCAAAGTTCACCAATTGACTTTAAATTAGGTTCTAGGAGGTCCCCCATAGGCTAAAACAGCAATTCGGCAGGTTTTAGATGGCAAATGGTCGAAGTCTAATTTTTAAAGGGACAGTACATAATAAATTTCGATATTCGAATGTTCAAATTTTTTTCAATTATAATCGAATTTGGACTATTCCGTAGTCAAAGCACTCAAAAATAGCTCAAAATTTTATTTTTTTTCATCTGAAAATTCACCTAGACCATTGATAAATCTGCCCCTTAAAATCGAGATCAAGAAAAATAAGATACAATACATAAAATATATAAATAAATACATGAGCTGCAATCTAAACCTAAAAAGAATTAAGCTTTGTTGAACAATATGTATTAGAAGTCTTCATATAATATGTTATTCTTATTGGATAATGGTTTCTCACTACATCAAGTACACTAAAACCTCTTTATAGATCCTTAAATTGCAGCATACATGATAACATTATTGATCTAGAGATAATAAATATCCATCTTTCTTAGATTATAAATAAGCCACCTGGTTGTATACATTCTCATTCAGGCAGAATAGACTTTTATTACCCTACAGTTATACACTTATACACATAATTTAGAGTGACATTATTGCCCCATATTAACTAAACTCCCATAAGGGTTTTCCATACAGAGGTCAGCATGCAAAGCCAAAAGGATGCAGCTACTAACCACTTACTTATAAAATTTGGGCTGCCTCCTAGCGTTCTTCATTGATCCCATTTGGTTTTGACTTGGTCTATGGCATTAACAATAGTGAGGAGATGTTGAGCTGTGCCTCACTCACTGATAATTCACAAATCATAAAACACCATCAGCTTAAAATTGGTGATGTCATATTTGAAGTCAATGTCTACACAAGGAGAAGAAATCTACGGAAACCTACCTTTATACAATGTCACATCCACACAGTTGAAGTTCAAGATGAAGGTCTAATTTTAGTAATCCTTCTTTACTCTGTAATCAGCATTTTACCAAATGCAGCCAATTGGGAGATTGCAATCATTTTGTCTTTGCATATTGTAGAACCTATAGTAGTGATCCCGAACCAGTGGCTCGTGAACTACATGTTGCTCACCAGCCCCTTGGATGTTGCTCCTAGTGGCCTCAAAGCAGGTGTTTATGTTTAATTCCAGGCTAGGAGGCAATTTATGTTTGCATAAAAACCAGGTGTACTGCCAAACAGAGCCTCCTGTAGGCTGCCAGACAACATTAGGGGCCACCAAATAACAGCACTTATTTTGCAACACCCAGGAACATTTTTCATGTTTGCATTTCTCCCCTCCTTTTTACATTTAAATGTTGCTCATGGGTAAAAAAAAGTTGGGGACCCCTGACCTGTAGTTTATGATTCACATCAGGAGTGTCACGTTTAGACACTGAAGAGTACATGGTAGATAGGAGCCTATATACTGGATATCTCCATGATTTAATAATAGACCAAATGAAGTTGAACAAATGAGTAATAGCAAACTGAGGTCAAGTCCTTATAATCAAGGTAAGAGCTGGCAGCAATCTGAGAAACCAGTCAGGCTGAAGGTCAGGGCAGGCAGCAACAATGCAAGTGCTTATAAACAGGTTAGGGGTCAAAACTGGGAGATCAATAAGCAGATCCAGATAAGTCCTTATGAGGTGATGGGCACAGATACCATTACCAGGCAACCAGAGGTAATGTCAAAAATCACAGAAATGTTTTTAAGAAACTGGCAACATGGGAACCTTTTTTTCTGTTGAAAAAGCAGTTGTAGCATTGCGGATAGGAGGTCCTCTAACAATATAGGGCATGTGTGTAGTAGTATACTGAGTGAAAAATGCATGTGATTTTGTTTTTCCAAAGCAGAAACAAGGTGCCACAAATAAAATGGCCACAAACACCAATGTAGTTTGCTACAAAAATGACGCGCGAAAATTTTTTTGTCACACAACAAAAAAGTTTCGGAAGTTTTTTGATGTTTCACTGATTTTTTTTAGTTTCGCTAATTTTTTGGCAAAGAGAAATGGGACATATTTGCTCATTACTATAGCTGTATCCTACAAAAAAAATTATAAATCCCATTTGGAATCACAACATTTCCCAACTCCACTTTACATGTGGTAAAAATATTAATGGCTGTGTATTGATTACTCACTAGACACAAGAACCAGAATGAGACATTAAAGAACTGACCTTCTTTGCTGACTTTGCTACCTATATTGTTTGAGCATATGGTGCTATTATTATTGTAGGCAATAATCATTTTAATATATGTCAAGGTGGGATACTTTAAGTAGCTGGCAGGGTTGCTGGCATGAATGTTTTTTTGTTATTTATGGATGAAATCATTATTCATACCATACTTTCCAAAGCTAATAGTTATCTAGTTCATTAAACCAGCTCTATAAAAGCCTGCAGCAAAACAGAAAATCATCTTTTCCCATTTAAGGTGTTTATCAATATTTTGTTTCCTTGGTTTGCCGGTTGGGGTTGGAGGTTCCGATTAAATGTATGCAATTACCAAACAGTTCATTAAACTCAGTGTGCTATCATTTTTTGTTTATTCATCAGCTGTGCCTTTTTGTTCTGCATTAGCAAAATATTTCTTTAGTGAAAACCACCTGGAACATTTTAATTAGTGTGATATATATTTAAAACTATGAATATTGAATCAGAAGTCTAAAGTACAGCTATTTTTGCAACAGCAAGTGATTCTGAAGTTCAGAATCTAAGAGCAACTTTCAAGTCAATATATATGATATTATCTGCTCAGTCATGAGAGTAATTAACTTAAAGACACACGATCATCAAGTAATTAAATACAGATTTTATTTACAGTTTGTACCCACATTCTGCAAGCCAAGAACATTAAACTGTTGCTATCTTTTGCAATATCTTCCCACACAGTTATTACAGTTCTAGAGAGACTTTATAAAAATGTTTGTTCTTTAAAAAAAAATAATTTCATTTTATTGCTTCTTCTATATCAGAAGATAGGGCTAGATCAATTATCCCCTTCCATAGCATCCAAAGGTCACATTGATCGCATAATGCACCATGGCACACCGCATGTCACAGCATCTATTTCCATGAATTTCACAATTAGCTTATAATCTTTTGATCAGTTGCATGTTAAACACCAATTATTATAGGTGCACTTTCATATATTTGTGCTCTGCAATGCTCAGTCCTTCAAGTGTCCCATTTTGAATCACTGACGTAGGTGGGGAACCCTGGAACTACTGCCACCTTCAGGCATGGCAGTATCTCCAGCTTTCCCTCAGTGCTCTCCAACAATGATGATATACATGGACAAGTATCTACTGATAAAAAGCACAAATTCTGGAGTGTACGGCACCTTCCTTATTTTTCATCACTGTCTTGTAATCAGGGCCTGTAGATTTAGGCTTGTCATGCGGACCACCGAATTCCATGTACACAATAATGATAATTTGCTTTTTGAGGGAGTATAAAGCAGCAATGCAACAGAAGCTTATATTCATTCTGACTTTGATAAAAATGAATTAAAAACAAGATTCCATAGTCACTACATAAAATTAGCAAGATGAATAAAGTAGGAAATATAATTCAGATCAATATCATGTAACAAACTGCAGTAAGTTCTACAATCATGAAAAACCAACATTGCTGGGATTTAGCAATGCTCTTAGCTGTACGTGTCAGAACTGTATCGTACCATCCCTGACTTTGAAGCTTAGTACTGAGTGTGAAATATTCAGCCCCCTGGGTCATCTGGAACCAGCAGTTATAAGTAAACGCACAAAATAGGGCACTTCTAGTCATTTTCAAGTAGAGCAGATTTGGAATCATAACATCAGCCTTAGGAATCAAGTTAAATAGCACTATCTTGTAGCTATTCAGAGTATGCTTCACTTTCGCAGAGAAAACTGAAAACAACTTTGTGTTGAATAACATTGAGACACTTACGTGTTCCGGACACTACCCTGTGAAAGACCTATGCTGTGCACTTGGGTGATAGTTATTATAAATATTCAATAGTCATTACCTTGAACGAGATACTTGTGCAGACTGAAATTTTTTGTTCTGAAAAAGTTGATGAAATTTGAGTATGTGTTAAGCTGGCTTTCAGACTTGAGGCTTGCCTAAGGTAGGAACAGGAAGCTCAACAGTAGAGAGGGATGGGAGGGTAAAGTATTGTAGTACTAAGGGTCAGGCAGAAGCATGGCCAAACAAATCTCAGTCGGGGCAGGCAGAGGTTCTAAGGTGATGATTCAGGCACAAGTCACAACAGGTATTCAAAAATAGGTAAAGTATACTAGGAAACAAGACAGAGATTGATAAACAAGTATTTATAATTTAGTGCTGTGGTTCCTTTATGCGCCGGATATTGAAACGCTAGTGTCATGACACACCTGCATGTCATGTGGGTATGTGCAATTCCGACTCACCCCCGGACTGCATGTCATACAGTATCTGTGCTCCATTCAGTGCATGTGCACTGAGGCAGAAGGACCAGGAGATAAGGCTTGATCTGGTAAGGTAGCACCTGACACTGCAGAGCCTTACATTGCATTACCTCCCTCCAGCTGTGAGTTTTTGCAGTGGAAACTTAGTAAGTTTGGGAGCATGAATATTATGTACAGGTTCCCAGGAATTTACCTTAGTTCTATAACCTTTCCATTTAACCAGATGTTGGTTGCCCCCGATTCTGTGGCCTCAACATCAAATGTGCCACTGCCCTTGTAATGATAAAAGGTGATATCCTATAGTGGTCCATTTTGATTTTGTATTTGTGATCTAAAGTGATCCAATCCCTTAGAGCAGTGATTCAAACCAGCGGCTTGTGAGCTCCCAGTGGCCTCAAAGTAGATGCTTATTTTTGAACATTTTTTGATTTGGAGGCAAGTTTTGGTTGTATAAAAACCAGGGGTTCTGCCAAACAGAGCCTCCTGTAGACTGAGATTCCACTAAGGGGCTACCAAACAGCCCTTATTAGGCACAACCCACAACATTTTTCATGCTTGTGTTGATCCCCAACTCTTTCTACATCGGGATGTTACAAACTGGTTTAAAAGGCTGGTGACCCCTGCCTTAAAGTATCCCAGAGTTTAAGCCACTACTGGAAGGATACTGACAAGATTACAAGTGAGTGGAGCCCATGTGAGGGCCCTTTAAAGATCAGGACTAGTGATGGGCGAATAAATTCATCAGGTGCGAAATTGCAGCAAATTACCTCGTTTCACCAGCATTTTTTATTTACTCTTGTGGCACTGTGAGAAGGAGGTTACCTCAGAAAACATGGAAGAATGACAAAAGCGCCAGACCTCCCATAATACAATCCAGCTTTTGTGAAATAACAGAAGCATACCAAGTGAATGCAACTCTTGGAAAACAAAGGCTACATCTGGTTGTAAAGCAATTAAAACTTATTCCTGATTCAGGGCTTTGAAACACTAGGCTAGTAACAAAGAACAGAAGCACTGGCCTGAGTTTTCTGATATGAACAAGTGTAGCAATAAATGTTAAGATGTCTGTTAGCAGAAGTGACAAATGCAGAAAGTGTGGAAGTGAGCGTTAACAACCTTCCTAATTAAATCATATTAGATATCTTTAGCTATATGAGCAATGCACAACATGCAAATCAGCAGAATATTGCTAAAGCTTGTATCTCTTGTCTCAGCTTTCTTCACACCAATGGATAACATATGGATGCCTATTTATTAAAGTGGTTTTAGAGGTTTTTGAAACCACGATTAACCTCTATGGGGCCTATTCACAAAAGGTCAAAAAAGTGAGTGTTATTTATAGCATTCATTAAAAATTGCATCAATTCTTATATTTTTAGAATTAATGATCGATTCACTAATAGTTCTGAAAAAAAATCTGAAAACCTCTAAAAATCTGAAAGGCTAGAAAAAGGTCCAATAACATCAGCGCAGCTCTCATTGACTTCTATGGGACTTCAACAACTTTTACTTAGCTCAGTTTTGTATTACAGTTTTTTGTGGTTTTTACACCTCAAATTTTTACAGTTTTAGAGAAATAAAAAACAAGAATTTCTAGAAAAAAATATGATTCATGGAAAAAAAAGACATCCGAATGATAGTAAATCGGTCCCATAATATGAAGTTACTTCTGCGGAGGATGTGTAGGAAACACACTGCACTGAAAAACATATCTTTATAAAAACTTGTAAATGTATACTTACAGGTAAATTATGTCATTGTCATGACTAAACATTAGTGCTGTAATTTGAGTCACATGACTAGTGATGGGCAAATCTGTCCAATTCCGCTTCGTCGTAAAATTTGACCAATGGCAAAAAAATTGCGAAATGGTGAAAAAGTAGCAAAATGCATTAAAATCAATGAGCGTCAAAATAATTTTGACATGCAACAATTTTGACGCATGCAACAATTTTTATACAGGTATGGGATCTGTTATCCAGAATGCTCGGGACCTGGAGTTTTCCAGATAACGGATCTTTCCGTAATTTGGGTCTTCATGCCTTATGTCTACTAGAAATTCATTTAAACAATAAATAAACCCAATAGGCTGGTTTTGCTTCCAATAAGGATTAATTATTTCTTAGTTGGGATCAAGTACAAGTTACTGTTTTATTATTACAGAGAAAAAGGAAATCATTTTTAAAAAATTTGGATTATTTGGATAAAATTGAGTCTATGGGAGACAGCCATTCCGTAATTCAGAGCTTTCCAGATATCGGGTTTCCGGATAAGGGATCCTATACCTGTACTCAAATGTCCAAAAGTCAATGGGTGTCCAAATAATTTTGATGCGCAAAATTTTTATGACACAGCAAATTTATCCACAGCGAATATTCGCAGCAGTTTTGTGAAAACATTTGCGGATGGCGAAGTTTGGAAATTCGCTGCAAATCCATGCCTGGCAAATAAATTCACCCATCACTACACATGACTTGTTGAAACTTGTTTATGTTAAAATATAATGGAACACCTCTTGTTTTAATATTATATGGCCCCTTTGTACAAATGTACACTGTGACCTCATACCTTTGGCTATTTTAGAGTAGAGGATTCATAGTTCCCTATATCTTTGGTGGCAGAGCAAAAAAAACATCTTGGAATAAATTTCAGTTATGCTTCTTTCTCTCTTCCTAATCTTGTTTTCACATTTGGACCAGCCAGTGGATGGTGTGTGCGACATTCACAGAGCTGCAGAGTGGAAGGCAGCCATATTTAAAAACAAATTCAGTCATATATAAATATACAGTATAAGGGCAATGTTCACAATGCTTCATAACGCTTGCATTAAATTAATATAAAGTTATCAGAATCTATTACATAGTGGCCTTGTCCTTAAATCAAGGTTGGTTTAGGAATTATTCCAGAAATTAAGGGGGTTATTTATTAAGGTTCAAGTTGTGTTTTCCAAGAAAGGTCATGTTTTTGTCAAAAACTCACATTTTTAGGTTAAAATAAAAACAACATTTTTTCAAGATTTATTATTCCCCGACCCTGGAAATAGCTTGAATCCAAAAATACACCATCAAACACCTGTCGAGGTCATGTCAATGGCAGAGGACTCTTGAAGCATTTAAAGATGTTCATAGCCTTTTTGATGTTTGAGTTTTTATTTCGAAGGGTTTTTGCCCGAAAACTCAATCAATTTGAGTTTTTGGGTTTCGCAATTCGAACTCGCTGAATCAAGATTTTTCTTAAATTATAAACCATTCTCTCGACCTTTGACAAATACCCCCCTAAATCTTGTCTCTCTCAACATGAAGCATGTCTTTTTCTGAGTTGAGTGACGCTCTATAAGCTGAATTCATCTCATACAGTATTTTTGCATTAACCTTTGGGGTGGAGAGATTTTTTTTAAAGCAAAACAATGCTGCTCCCAGCCTGAAAATTTTAAAAGGAAAATCCAGGCAGACAGAGCATGATGGGCAATGATATAATATTGGTCTAGGACTAATTATAGTGTTTTAAATTATTCCTAATATGCAACATGATCTCATATTAGAAAAAAATATAGTCAAGAAATATACTTTTGGGTTATACATAGTTTCACAACTGTAACTAGAAAGTTATATTATAAACACTTTGTATTCAGGTACAGGTGTGAGACCAGCAACCCCATATCCAGTTAACTCTGAATTACAGGAAGACCATCTCCCATAGATTACATTTTTAGTAGATTCTAACTTTCTATGATTTCCTTTTTTTCTGTGATAGTAAAACCGTACCTTGTACTTGATTCTGATTAAGTTGCATAAATATTGGTGGGAAAATATATAATGTTTAAATGATTTTTAAGGTATTGGTCCAAATTAAAGAAAAATCCACAATCTGGAAAACCCCAGGACCCAAGCCTTCTGGATAATAGATGCTTATCTGTATGTTTTATTTATTGGATTACTCTTTGGCACATGTGTTGTGTATATGCTTTAGAATTTTATCATCTCTCTCTCTCCCTCTTCTTGCCTTTAAGCTTTAAAGAGATGGTTCACCTTTAGGTTATCTTTTCATATGCTATAGAATGGCCAGATCTAAGCAACTTTTCAATTTTTTTTTTATAGTTTTTGAATGATTTACCTTCTTCTTCTGACTCATTCCAGCTTTCCAATGGGGGTCACTGACCCCATCTAAAAAACAAATCTTCTGTAAGGCTAAAAATTTATTATTGTTTCTATGTTTTATTATTCTCCTTTTCATATTCCAGTCTCTTATTTAAATCAATGCTTGATTGCTAGGGTAATTTGGACCTTAGCCGCCAGATTGCTAAAATTGCAAACTGGAGAGCTGCTGAATAAAGAGCTAAATAACGCAAAAAAACCATAAATAATAATTAATGAAAGCCAATTGCAAATTGTCTCAGAATATTACTTTCTACATACGAAAAGTTAATTTAAAGGTGAACAACCCCTTTAAGTACTGGTGATTACAAGTTTAAAGAGTGTATACAATGACTCCGAACCCCTTATGATCCCGTATTAAAGAAAGGGAAAAGGTCACGTCTTGTTAATTTTTGATCCCTACATTTCTGCTGTATAACTATGAGATCCTAGAGGCAAGAGGAACTCCCCATAAATTTGCCACCCCCTGCATAGGTTGGGGGGGCTCTCTAAAAATATTCCTTTTAAACCATAATTGACTTTCACTTTATTGCAGCTATAACATAGCATTACTGTTGAGATTCTTACAAGGTTTCAAGGCATTCAAGATGGATCTATAAGTTCTAACAGCTATTATTACAGCAACAGAAAATCCATTAAATGTGCTTGTTTCTTTCTTTTTTCACCATTTTTTTTGAAATGCAAAAACTTCAAATGGCAGCTGAAACATGTGCCCACTAGTAATCAAAGCGTAAATGTAATAGAGTGTAATGCAAGCACCAGTAAGGCATCATATTCCTGTATTACATGGGTATCTCACCATGAGGGCTTTTGATGTTAATTGCTGACATCCTGTGATTTACATGAAATGTGGGCCGTTAGCTGAAGCCTGGTACTCTAAATTCTTCTGCAATATCAAATAACCTGTTCAGTGGTGCTATGATTATGCTAGGAAATAGTCTCTTGATTTATTGCCATGTATTCTTCTTGCTGCAGAGCTTCTATAGTAAGGGCACCTGATTTGTATTCTTAAATGTTGGACATGCAGTTCCCAAGCTCCTTAACCTGCTGCAACCCTGATTCATCTAAAATAAGTATTTGTGAGCTTTTCTCTAAGCATGGCTAATATATATTTCTATTAAAAAATAACCATATTGTCTTTAAAAGCCAGTTTCTCTAACAGGGCTAGGTGAATACAATACAGCAGAAAATGCATTTTTTAAGAAGATAGTAACAATGGTGCTAAATCATTTATGAAACATGTTCATCAGGGGCAGATTGGTTGAGACACAACAACATTGAAATGATAATTTAAGCAATTCTTGACCTTGGAATCCCTAAAATAAATGTATCTATGATTATAGCGTTGCACTGAATATGTCCAGAGACAATTTAAAGTCACTTGCTACACTAGTGCATGAACAAGATTGTGATTCAGGTGGATAAATACATGGAAATTTATTCCAGGGCAGGCCCAGTGCTTCCTGAGTTCCAACATGTGCCCCAGGCAAGATAACTGCCACAATGATCGACACACACATTATACAGCAGTGTCCAAAAAAATTCACCTAGACAGACACAACCATAGGAATCATGTGTCCTCATGCGATTGGAAAAGACGGTTTACAGTACCTGAGCTGTTTAACTATGCAGGGTTAAAGGGGTGGTTAACCTTTTAGTATGTGATAAATGTAAAGTCATGCACTTGGGATGTAAGAATATCCAAGCCACTTATACCCTTAATGGGACTGCACTAGGCAAATCCATTTTGGAAAAGGACCTTGGAGTCCTTGTAGATGATAAACTTGGCTGTAGCAAGCAATGCCAGTCAGCAGCATCAAGGGCAAATAAGGTCTTGAGCTGTATTAAAAGGGGCATAGAGTCAAGGGAGGAGGGGGTCATTCTTCCACTGTATAGAGCACTTGTAATGCCTCATCTAGAATATGCCGTACAGTTTTGGTCTCCATCACTCAAACAGGACATTATTGTATTAGAGAGGGTACCGAGAAGGGCAACTAAGCTGCTGAAAGGTATGGAAAATCTTAGCTATGAGGAAAGACTGGCCAAATTGGAGATGTTCACGCTGGAGAAGAGGCGCTTAAGGGGTGATATGATAACTATGTATAAATATATAAGGGGATAATATAATAATCTCTCTAATGCTTTATTTACCAGTAGGTCTTTCCAGCTGACACGAGGTCACCCATTCCGATTAGAAGAAAAGAGGTTCCGCCTAAATATTGGAAGGGGTTTTTTGCAGTGAGAGCTGTGAAGATGTGGAATTCTCTCCCTGAATCAGTAGTACAGGCTGATACATTAGATAGCTTTAAGAAGGGGTTGGATTGCTTTTTAGCAAGTGAGGGAATACAGGGTTATGGGAGATCGCTCATAGTACAAGTTGATCCAGGGACCAGTCCAATTTTGGAGTCAGGAAGGAATTTTTTTCTCCTTCCTCCGGATCAACTAGTAGTTAGGCAGATTAAAAAAAAACTAAAAGGTTGAATTTGATGGACGTGTGTCTTTTTTCAACCTTACTTACTATGTTACTATTTTTATTCATGTAATTAATCACCTTTTCCTACAGAAATGACAAAGAAACGTATATATGTGTTGGAAAATTAAAGACTTAACTTATTTTAGCTTTCACTTTTTAACCTTGGTCAGTGACCCTCATTGCCAGTTTGTCAAGATCGTGTTGCAAAAATGGCACATCCTGGATGGAATTAATTGGGCTGGATAGTTTTGTGTCATCTGCAAACACTGATACATTACTTACAATACCCTCCCCTAAGTCATTAAGTTAAATTTTAAGTTAAATAAAAGTGGACCCAATACCGTGCCCTGAGGGACCCCACTAAGAACCTTACTCCAAGTAGAGAATGTCCCATTAACAACCACCCTCTGTACCCGATCCTGTAGCCAGTTTCCTATCCATGTGCAAACCACTTCATTAAGCCCAACAGACCTTAGTGTGGGGCACAGTATCAAACTCTTTGGCAAAATCCAAATAGATCACATCTACTGCCCCCCCACTGTCCAGCATCTTAAGGTGGCCATAGACGCAAAGATCCGCTTGTTTGGCGACATCGCCAAACAAGCGGATCTTTCCCCAATATGCCATTAACGAGCATGGATATATCGGGGGTAATCTGAATGTTCGGCTGTACAGCCGAACAATCCGATTATGATGCGCAATGGGCTCCGGCGGGATTGGTCGTGTCAAAATCAAACCTGTAGAGCTTCTACATTTACTTCTTAAGGGAATAAATTGAGAACAGTAATGATTTAATATTTTAAATGACAACTATTTTGGTTCTGTGTTTTTAGCTGAAAGCTTAATGCCCCAATCAATGCTCTGTAGGGCAGCCCTCAAGGCACTAAAATTAGCTCTTCCAAAATTCATGGTTTTTGTTGCCCCAGTATATATTTTGCACCAGACATTAAATGATATCACATTATGGTCACAATTACCCAGGGGTTCAATGACTTACACATTTGCTATAATTTCTGGGTCATTTGAGATCACTAGATCCAGAATAGCATTTTTTTCTGGTTGGATCCTCAATAACCTGTGCCATAAAATTGTCATGCAACAAGTTTATAAACTGATCTGGCAGTACTGTTGCTCCAGTCAATATCTGGGTAATTAAAATCCCCCATTATCGTTAATTTACCCAAACTAGCAGCCTTTTCTATTTGCTTTAGGAGCTTAGCCTCCTCCTCGTCACTTACATTAGGGGGTCTATAGCATACGCCTACAATTAATTTGCATGACTCTTTACAATTGGTGAAGAACTCCATCCATAAGACTTCTGCCCCCTCATTTTCTAACGTAACCTCCTCCTTTATATGAGCTTTTAAATCCTGCCTAACAAACAGACATACCCCTCTTCCTTTTCTATTGCCTCTGTACCTCTGAAACAAAGTATAGCCACTGATATTAACTGGCCAGTCATGTGACTCATTCAGCCATGTTTCGGCAACACCAATCACATCATATTTTCCCTCCAGCACCACCACCTCCAGCTCTCCCATTTTACCAGTCAGACTCCTTGCATTTGCAAACATACATTTAATATCAATGGGCTTTTTTGTAACTTATTTTTTTTTTGCAATTACACATCATTATAGACATCGCTTGACTTATAGCATTTGTTACAGTTAGTGTGGAGAGGTTCGGTTATGAACTGAGGTTGATTGTGTTTTACAATCAAATTGTATCAATAACAGGTTTCTATTTGCAAATAAACAAACAAGTCAAACTATTGTAAGGGTTTAGGTAGCTGGGATCAGTTTTTCTTGGGTAACACAGCCCATGGCACAAGCACAACTCATGAGAGTATAGTCTCTTTTTGGCAGTTTATTTTCACTTGCAGCAGAAATAAACAAAACAATCAATTCAAAATAAAATCCTTGCCACTTAATGGGCTTCTAATTAATACAGGTCAGTTTTCCTAACTAACCAGGAGGAGGCCTACCGCCTATCTCCCCAAAACTGAGTACATTGAGGAATATACAAAATCCCAAACCTTGTGGTGATTTCAATCCCCCTCAGTCAGCTCACACAGGCAGTTTTCCTGTGTCTTTTCCCAGACAAGCGCTCTCCACTCTGGCTTGAGCTGCCTTTTTTAATTAACACCTGAGATACCTCAGGACAACTCAAAACACCTGGGCTGGACTAGCAGTCCCCGAACCACTCTGTTAGGAACCTGGGGCATAAATAAGCTCCGTCCTGGACTTTCCCAGGTATCCTAGTAGTGACCTCACCACACTATGTATATGAGCGCAAGTGGAAGGCCAGGCCCCGTAGATTCCCATAGTTCTCACATGGACCAAACCTTGAGATAATGGTCCATCCTGTTTGTATAAAGGCACTGCCCAACTCAAATGTTCTATTGCTCTACTCTCTTAATTATCTCGGCCTTCATGGGTGGTATAGGGCAGTGATCCCCAACCAGTAGCTCATGAGCAACATGTTGGCTCTTCAATCCCTTGAATGTTGCTCTCAGTGGCCTCTAAGCATTTACTTATTTTTGAATTCCTGGTTTAAAGGCAGGTTGTAGTTGCATAAAAACATGTATACTGCCAAATAGAGCCTCCTGTTGGCTGTAAGTCCACATAGGGGCTACTCATCCCCAATCACAGCCCTTATTTGGAAGCCCTGGGAACTTGTTGCATGCTTGTGTTGCTCTCCAATATTATTTTATACGTGAGTGTTGCTCATGGGTATAAAAGGTTGGGGACCCCTGGTATAGGGTCTTTCCATCTAGATGCTATAGCCAGGCGGGTGGCCATTAGGACCTGATTGACCAGAGATTGTCCACTTTTGCATAGTTTAGGTAACGGCTTACCTAAAAGGAGGACAATGAGATTTGCCACCTCTGTCCAAAGTGGTTGTATTTGTGGGCAATCCCAGAAGATGTGCAGAAGAGTGCATCAGGCACCACAGTTCCTCCATCAAGTGGGGGAGTGGT
Organism: Xenopus laevis; assembly: GCF_017654675.1. Lineage (NCBI taxonomy): Eukaryota > Metazoa > Chordata > Amphibia > Anura > Pipidae > Xenopus > Xenopus laevis. The sequence continues at coordinate 128,960,005 of NC_054379.1, read as the reverse complement.
TCTGGAATAAATTGTGTAAGCTGTCTGGGGTGTAATACCAGAAAGTTAAAATCTTGTAGATACTTTCCTTTTGCCTTACACAAGAAACCATGCGTTTGTCGTTGTCCCATATTAGGGGCCAGTCAGTGGCCTCATAATATTTTTGAAATTAAGGAATTCCCAAGCCCCCCAACTTGGTTGCTGTTAGCATTATTGACTTGGCTACTCTGTGTCTACATTGAGACCAGACAACATTATGAAATTGAGTGAGATGCAACAGGGAGGGTTTTGAATAAATAAAGATATTTAGGCAGTATGTTCATATTTAAGGCTGCCATACTGCCCAACCATGAGATAGTGTATTTGGACCATTTCCCCAGGGTAGTTTTTTTTTTTGTTGTTGTATGAGAGGTTTGAAATTCAAGTTGCATAATTGGCCTTGGTCAGCCGAGATTTAAATGCCCAGATAGTTTATGGAGCGTTCCTTCCATTTATAGTAGAAAGTAGCCTTCAGGGCCTCTAAAACCTGTTGTGGGATATGTAAAGGGACTCGGTCTTGCGGAAATTTAGTTTATAACCCAATATGGTAATATACTTATTTATTAGCTGGTGCAGGTTCAGAAGAGAATTGTGTGGGTTTGATATAGTAAGCAAGACGTTGTCCGCAAATAGAGCTATCTTGTATTGTGAGTTTCCTATAGGGACCCCCTTTATGTCCAGATGAAGGCGTATGAAGTGAATTCTGTTTCTCCAAGTGGTACTCAATATACTCCATTTAAGACTGTATCAGCTGGATCTTGCCTTTTCTAATATGGAAGGCTAACGAAGACTACAGAGATGAATCAACTGGGATTTACTGTAGTTTAGATTGTAGTGTGTACTGTAGTTTTTTATATTGAATTGAATAATACAGTTTGAGGAGGGTATTTCATGCTGGGTCAAAGGGAGGACAGCAAAATTTCTTCAACTCATATTAGATGTTCCAATTGTCTTTGTGAGCCTAATCCTAATAAGAGGGCGGTGCAGCCATTTGTTTAATAGCATTTTTTCATCATGACTATATTAACAGATTTAACTTTTTAATTTTCTGTTGCATCCATGCTACTTGCACGCAGGGTGTATTTTTGCACTTGCTAAATTTAATTACATACAGTAAACTGCGAATGTTCACAAACTTTGGGATGAAGTCATTGAGGTCTTTTATCAGTCATAAAATACGTAAACATTGTCACTAATGTTTGCTAGTGTCTTTGTGCAGGTTTTTTGGGCTATCAAAACATATTACATTTCCCCATTAGACGTTAGACTTTTCCAAATGTTGTGTTTTGTGTTGTAAAGGCCAAGCCTTTGGGACCATCCAAGGAAAATTTACTTCCATTCCTGGACTGAATTTCAAAATAAGCTCTAGAATTTTTAGTACAATGAGAAACAAACAGCTTCTGCAGCTTATAGAAGTAACTCTAGCATTTGCTGGAATTTTTAGATTGCTACCCCGGGCCAGTTCAATCCTATTTAACATATATGATTGTAGCCTGTGTTTTTCTTTTCTTCTGTGTTATTCTTAGACCTTTATGTACTCCAAACAGATGGCCTGTGCAGGCTTTATGCTTTCTCTTAATCTTACAGGCCATTCCTAGTGTTTTGTATTGCTCCCCTGATAGGCTACTGATCATGAGGATCTCCGGTGAGCCAATTAGTTTATCACAGAACAGTAACTGCTGAACATGCAAAGTCAGTGGCACTGCAAGGTCAGCCAATGTGCCTTTTGCAGTCTATTTTGCACTTTTTTAGAGAAAGCAGTCTGTTTATACAGTAAAATAGAACATGCTTGTTAAGAAATTATCTTGAGTGGTGTTATTTATGAAATCAAGGGTTTTTTTTTTAATACAAAAAATAAAATATACATTTGGTTTAATAAAAGAACAAATATTATATGGTATAATATTTTAAACTTTACTGTTTTTAGTCATTTTTAGTTGGGATTAAACATTTGTTCCTTTGAAGCATGTACTATTGCAGTCACAATCACAAGTCAAACCTACAATTTGTTATTTTAATGCAGCAGTCATGTCATCCTTGGAAGTAAGCCTGAGACTTGCAGTCTCTTGCTTCACTTGGAGCGCTGCCATACATTATAGGTCTGCTATGGGTCTAGACTCTCTTCATGGGTTCACTATAATGGCTATTTCCATCTGAGAGACTAATGATGTAAGGAAAGCTGTATAAATCAATTTGCTTGATTCAGATCAAGAGAAAATCCTGCATCTAATAGCCACCTATTGATAAAAAAAGATATAGGCAAAGATCTCACAAGCTGAATATATGTTTATTGGGAAAGAGCCACTTCATAATACCATTATAAATATTTGTTATTTGAATGATGCATGGGATAAGGGAACCTCTAAAAAAAATAGCTGACTTCTTCTACTCCCTGGTACCTTTCTTCTAGACTTCATCAGCTTCTCTCCTTTCACTGACTTCCTCTTCATATACAGGGTGGCTTGTTGTCAGTGCGGGTCGGTTGTGAGTCAACATCTGATCCAATTGCCAGTCCTGACACTAGTGTTGCTATATGCTGTCACAGAATAGGCTCAGATTTCACATATTTAAATATTTTATATGTGTAATGAGAACCTTCCCCATTTCACGCTGCAGAAGATTATCGAAAGTGCAAGAAAATTTGTAGCAAATTATATTGGAGTCTATGGACGTCTTTTTTTGTCACTGCAACTTCTTTGAAGCAAAATATGTTAGTCAGCTTTTTTTCATCTCTCCAATTGTATTGAAGTCAATTGCCATTTTTTTCCCAACATTTTCTCACTCTAAATGCATTCACAAAGTTTTTTTTCTCACTCCAAATGCATTAAAGTCAATGGGCATTTTTTTTCTCACTCCAAATGGGTGTTTTTTCTCACTCCCGATGTATTGAAGTCAATGGGTGTTCTTTCTTCTGTTTTTTCTCAGCAATTTATTTTTTTGCCTTTTTTGTTGCAGTTTTGCAAAAAATTCTGCTGATGGTGAAATGTGGAATTCTGTCGCAAATCCATGCGTGACAAATCACTACTTCTTAGCTCTTTCACTCCCGCTGTTATATGAGCCGCAGGTATTCCAGGCAGTTGTATAGTAAATGTTAATAAAACATACAAATAAAGTGTTATTGATCCTGCTAAGTCTTGTGAGTATTTCTAGAATACCTGCCAATACCTGCCATAAAGCAAGACAGGGTTTCTACTGTTAGAAATTATATATAATGTTACGTTAGCATATTCCTCTAACAAACATTTCAATAATACATTATTTTTCATTGTTTTCAAGCAAATAAATACTATTTTTTTATTATGATGACATAATGTTGATTTGAGCACAAGTATATACTGTACATATATATATATATATACTATGGTAATATATCAGTGTTCCAGCTGCTGCAGTGATATATGTTATGCATGCCTCATTGCAAAATCCAAGTTGTTTTATAACAGCATCCATAGAGTAGTAGATTGATGAAGAAGGGACACGTGACATTGTCCCAGGTACAGCTCAGGATATAGCTTATGTAATGAAGGTGCATGCAATACATTATATAATATAGGGAATGTTCAATGCAAAGCTGACTAGAATAGTGTTTGATGATCTTGACCAGTATAACTCTACTCTATGGGGTATTGAAGCTCAGTAGCATTGCTCCTCTCTGGGTACTTACTCCCTGATGCAAATTGGAAGTAGAAATTAAGGGGGTTCTGTTCCTATACAAAAAACTCCAGCATGGAAGAGAAATTCTAAAATCTGTAATACTTGACTTTGTATTTTACCAAACAGGAACACTCTTTACTACTTTGTAAAAAATACAGAGTAATGATAAATTACCCCTTAACAGAATACTGGTTCTCTGAATTCTAACATATTGCATACTTTATAAAGTATCCTTTAATGCTTTCATGTGTGATGATGTTGCCACATAACTGGATTTGATATTGAAAAAAAATCTGCATTTGTTTTACCTTGCTTTTGTTTTTATTTTTTTACAGCCTGGAAAAATGTTTTAAATCAAAAATGCTATTTTTATTGTTCTTTTTGTAGTGTTTTAATCATCATTACTACCTGGTAAAAAAAAATAAAGAGCAATTATAAATCAGCCCCTTAATAAAAATGATGGTTCTCTTAACTCAAAATATTGTATATGTACTTAACCAACCTTCAATGACTTCTCATGTAAGGATTTTGCCAGATGTAACCTCCATGGGAATTAGTATAAAAATAGGTCAGTAGTAAATCAAAATAAAACCCTAAATTAAATTTCACAGTTCTATATAAACATCATAATCATATACAAATTATTTTGTTGGTTTAAAATGAAAGAATCATCAATTTTCTTAATTCCAAAACATATACGTTATGGGACCTGTTATACAGAATGCTCATGACTGGGGTTTTCTGGTTCTTTCTTTAATGAAAACTTATAAGGTCACTTTCCAAAACATATACGTTATGGGATCTGTTATCCAGAATGCTCAAGACTGGGGTTTTCTGGTTCTTTCTTTAATGAAACCTTATAAGGTCACTTTCCAAAACATATACGTTATGGGACCTGTTATCCAGAATTCTCAAGACTGGGGTTTTCTGGTTCTTTCGTAAATAAAACCTTAAATTCACTTTCACAGTTCTATATAAACATCATAATCATATATAAATTATTTTGTTGGTTCAAAATTGAAGAATCATCAATTTTCTTAATTCCAAAACATATACGTTATGGGACCTGTTATCCAGAATGCTCAAGACTGGGGTTTTCTAGTTCTTTCTTTAATTTGGATCCCCATTCCAAAAAAATATTGGGATTATGCTGTCCTGTAATTCAGAGCTTTCTGGATAAAAGGTTTTCAGATAATGGATCCCATGCCTTATTATTTTGCGATTCTCTTTCTTACATATAACCTTAATTTAGTTTGTTTTCCTTCATATTTCATCCTCCTAACCATTATCTCTTATTCCCGCTGCAACTTTTACATAACTAATGCTCATTGTGATTTGGAAGAAACTTGCTGAAGGTGATTAAAGCTGCCCTATTCTTCACTTTACTGTCAAATAAGTATTGCAATCCATCTGGAAAGCTTTTGCAGAACTAGTCTAATATCATTCATTACGAATGTGTTCAATATTATGGTTCACTATATTTAGTTAAAATATTAATTTAACTCAGTATATTTTTCCATTCTCCTTAGTAGCCTCAGGAACAGATTTTCACTTAAGATTCAGACATGTAGCAAAGGATGAGATGTTCTTTTACAGGCTAAGCTATCTTTTTCTAAAGAATGATTTACTAACCAGAGAAGAGATGAAATAACCACAGGCTTATCCATATTTAATTACAGACACATTTAAATAATTTAGAGTCTGATTGCATAATAAACATTTAGAATATATTTCACACATCTTTGTGCCATCAAGTTCAGTTGGCGTTGGATACGTTGGTTTATCATTGAACATGATACCTAACAGCTAAATACGCTACCAGTCAAATTAGATTCTGTCATTTCAAGAAGTAGATTTGCAGGGGATGCCATGTCCAGGAGCTTCTGAGATTGTGCCAATGCATTTGGCATGCTTCAAAATGTCATCAATTTGATTTAGTTATAGATCATTTCAAATGATGTTGAGATAATTATTGGCCAGGACTCAGAGATCTGTGGGTAGCCAACAAAGCACTCAGTGGACTTTTTCATCCATCTGTAAACTGCATAGTCTACATTTTTGCCTTTACACATTATACTTTCAAGTATCAGGCTATTGCTGCCACTTAGACTTAAATTATTCCATCCCATTTTTAGATTATAATGTACTTTTTTCTTGATTTATTTCTGGATTGGGTCATTAGTTCATAATATATCTGGCAATGGTGTCGATCTGGGAGCTACACTGCAGCCTTTTTACCTCCAGGTACTTTGTATTTCTCCACTGAAATATCATAATTAATAAAATTAATATGTAGTTTCTGTTGCAAAAATGTAAGTGACAGTTTATACTGCCTATTACCAAGTTCTTTATATGCATTTTATGGACCTGCCTCTCTAAATTTTCAGAATGCCACATTGAAGCCATCAATTCATGCACTAACATCAATTATGCTAATATTTTCTAAATATCATCCAATGCAGAAGAAGTCACATGTTTTAGTTCTCAGAGTATTGAAGCACATAGTGGGAAATAAATCTGTTGCTGCAGCAGAGGAGGCTGGGAAACTGGACACTTATATGAACTTTATTTACAAATGGACATGTACAATGATGTTTCCCAATAAAGGAGAACTAAAACAGTACTAGGCAAAACTGTTGTACATAATGTTTTGGGCTTTTATACCAGCCCAAGGCAACCACGACCCTTTAGCAGAGAAGATCTGAGTCTCCAAAGATGCCCCTGTAGCTCCCCATCTTCTTTTCTGCTGATTCACATGTGAGTGTCACAGACTGAAGGCCTGGATCATTACTACTATAGAGATGCTGAATAGTGATGGGCGAATTTATTCACCAGGCGCAAATTTGCGGCAAATTCCCACAGAAATTCGCGGAACCCCGTGAAAATTCGCCAGTGCCATTTTTACGAATTTTTCGCCATTTTGCGAATTTCGCAGGAAATTTGCAAAATTTTTGGCGAAACGCCACAAATTCGGCCATCACTAATGCTGAACCTCAAGACTAGTTCAATAATCTCTCCTTTAAGGAAAGTAAAGCATAACTTTCTAACTATTAAAGCTCTTCAGCGCTCTGCACCTCACTACACTACTACTTTTTTAGTAAAAACTATAATTTTATATAGTTTTATATGTTGGGTAAAATAAAGGGGTCTACATTCCATGTTTCATATTTTGTTCATATTATTACATTTTGAGGCATTATGAAAATGTTTATGTGAGTATTCTACAATAAACTGCTTTGTAGCTATATGCAGAGTGCCTGCCAGCATGTTAATATGTTGAAATATGTTTCATAGATAAATAAATTATATACAAAATTCAATCAATTATTAATACATGGATACATTATGAATAAATAAATAGCACATTGATTAATAATGCTAAAAAATAAACTACATCTGGGTGCTAATATCCATGTTACAAAACATTTGTCTAAAATATTTTCCATTTCTACAAAAAAGTGATTTTGGTGTTTTTATATCAGTTATTCTATATATTGAACTAAGAATTCGGATGCCGTTTATGTTTCCACATTTTGGAAAACAGGCAAGAATCTTTAGGGCTTGAGATTAATACTCCTGTGTCTGGAAAAACCCCAGGCACTCTATTTGCCAGCAGCATTTTAACTTGTAGAGTCCTCAGTAGAATTAAGTCCCATTTGTAGTAAACCCACCATACATCAGCTTTATAAAAGTGAAACATGTTTGCCAACATTTCAATGATTAAATACCTTCTCTAAGGCATAAAAACTAAAAATATTCTCCATTCCTACATGTTCCATATATTCCTATATAGATTAAAACTTTAGTCCCCAAGAGTGGCTCAAGACTTAAGGGCCAATTCACAAAAAGGTCTAAATATATTTTTAGAATTAACAATAGATTCACTAAAGGTTCACTTGTCGACTTAAGAAGCGTTTTTTTCCTAAATTTTCAGTGAATTGTGTGCATTATTTTAAGCCATTTAATATTGTCACATGTTATTAGTGCAATTTATAGTAGTGATGGGCAAATAAATCGGCGAGCGTGAATTCCCGCATTTCATCACCAGTGAAACTGCAGCGGAAATTCACAGGCGAAAATTCTACCGCGGCTAAAAAATTTGGGCACGCATCAGAATAGTCACGTGCATAAACATTGTTTTAAAATAGTTTTAAAGCCCGTTTACTTCAATGTGTTTCATGAATTTTTGCAGGAAATTCGCTAATTTTCCGGTGAAGCCAAACAGGACAAATTCGCCCATCACTAATCTATAATATCTAAGATAGGCATGTCCAAAGTCCGGTCCGGGGGCCAATTGCTGCCCGTTTTCAAATTTACACTGGCCCTCAGCCTCCTTCATGAAATTAACAGACTTTCCTTCTAAAACAGGCAAGTTCATTTCTATCCTACTATTATTGACACTTTCCCATCTCCCAAATTCTTCTACAGTATATGACTATGAAGAATTTCCATTCATCCAGGTCATGGTATATCTAGTATAAGTAATTCTAAAACAACTGGACTTGCTGAGTAATCATTGAAGACTAGGGATGTAGCGAACTGTTCGCCCGCGAACTAGTTCGCGCGAACTTCGACCGTTCGCGTCCGCCGAATGTTCGCGAACGTTTGGGAACGTTCGCAGTTTGAGTTCGCGTTCGATCGTTCGACCATTCGACCATTCGAATTCCTTCGACCGCTAAAAATCGAACGATTTCCATTCGTTCGAACGATTGTAAGCATTCGATCCAATGAAAAGCATTCGATCGAATGGCTTCGATCGTTCGATTTGAATGAAAATCCTTCGATCGAACGATTAAAATCCTTCGATCGTTCGATCGAACGATTTTAGCGGGTGTTCGAAGTTCGCGAACTGTTCGCGAACGTTCGAATTTTTTGCCGGTGTTCGCGAACGGCGTTCGCGAACACCAAATCGGCAGTTCGCTACATCCCTATTGAAGACGTTTCACTACTCATCCGAGCAGCTTCTTCAGTTCAACTGACTGGTGTGGGAAATCCTCATCATATAAACTCTTCCACTAATCCAATCATAATGGCACATTGTTACTCTTCAGAGAGGTGACATTTGAAACTCACAGGGGTGTAGATTCTGTGGGGTTACTGTGATAGAATTACCAAGGTATCATGCAACTACTTCTAGAGTATGTTCTTCTACCACTGAGCATACATATAGGTAAAGAAAATAAATAAAGGAAAAGTAAATTTGAAATCCAGTTAGAGTGTTAAAAAAGATAACCCAAACATATACAGGGAATTAGGCTAAAATGCATTCCTTTATCTGAATTTCAAGATAGATCATACAGGATCACTCTGTCTAGTGTTATGTTTTTAAGGTCATAATTAATATCATTTTATTAACAGTGATGGGCAAATTTATTCAGCAGGAGTGAATTTGCAGAGAATTCCATCGATTCGCCACCGGCGAATAAACACGCAAAACCGGGGTAAAAAAAGGATGCCAGCGTCAAAAACAGATGCGGGCGTCAAAAACTAGACGTAGGTGCTGTTTCACGAATTTTCCGCCGTTTCACGAATTTCGTGGGAAATTCGCAAATTTTTCGAAACGCCCCAAATTCGCCCATCACTATTTATTAATGCTGGTCACCTACAAAATATAAACGCACAGTTATAACTACAGTCTAGATCAGGTATTAAAATCAAATGCTTTGTATGAGGCCTTTTCAGGGTTTGAAATTAAATAGATGGTCTGTCCATCTAATTTTATATCTGATTTATTTTAAAGGGATGAACTAGAAAGCCAACAATATTTTATATCTCTGTTCTAATTTAGGTTAATTAAAAATGAACACCTATGGAATGCATTTACCAGATTAGCTGTTTTAATCAGCGAATAAATATTTACATTATCAGATTATTTATACATCACTGACACATTTATGCAGCACATGACAAAAGATTATTCATGATTTGCATCAGTCCTTGCCCCTTTAACGTTTGCAATAGTAGGTCCATATCACATTCACAGAAAACACAGGAGTCCGTTTCATCTGCAGCAAATGAATCTGCCAGTCATTGTGTCCACTAATTGATTGGATTCTGCCCAATATTGTGAAATTAGCAAACAATAATACATGTTTTCCGCAGACTCCTCCAAGTAATTTAAAGTGTAGCTTCTCTTAAATTTAACTCCTCGTATGATGTATACTAAAATTACAGTACAAGCTTACAATTACAACCTTAAGGGGCACACTGAAAAAAATAAGTCCAAATGGGATTTTTTTTTTAAAAACTTGTTTTTTTGACACAAGCAGGTTTTTGACAAATATTTTTTTTTAAAAAATACCGCTTGTGGGGATTGATACAAGATGATGCTATGGTGCTGAATAATTGATTCTGATGCAGAAGCCCCATATATATATGCTATGCAATATGAATACTTAAATAAATACTAATCAGTCTTGTATCATTCATTTTGTACAAGTATGGGACCTGTTATCCAGAATGCTCAGGACCTGAGGTTTTCTGGATAATGGATCTTTCCGCAATTTGGATCTTCATACCTTAGGTCTACTAAAAAAATATTTAAACAACAATAAAACCCAAAAGGATTGTTTTGCCTCCAATAAGGATGAATTATATCTTAGTTGGGATCAAGTACAAGGTACTGTTAAAAATTTGGATTATTTTCTTATAATTGAGTCTATGGGAGACAGCTTTTCTGTAATTTGCAGCTTTATAGATAATGGGTTTCCGGATAGCAGATCCTATACCTGTACTGCATATACAGTTAGGACCATAAATATTTGGACAGAGACAACTTTTTTTCTAATTTTGGTTCTGTACATTACCACAATGAATTTTAAATGAAACAACTCAGATGCAGTTGAACTGAAGACTTTCAGCTTTAATTCAGTGAATTGAACAAAAAGATTGCATAAAAATGTGAAGAACTAAAGCCTTTTTTAACACAATTACTTCATTTCAGGGGCTCAAAAGTAATTGGACAATTGACTCGAAGGTCATTTCATGGGCAGTTGTGGGCAATTCCTTCATTATGTCATTATCAATGAAGCAGATAAAAGCCCTGGAGTTGATTTGAGGGGGATGCTTGTATGTGGAAGATTTTGCTGTTAACAGACAACATGCATTCAAAGTAGCTCTCCATGCAGGTGAAACAAGCAATTCTTAATCTGCAAAAACAGAAAAAAAACCATCCGAGAAATTGGTACAATATTAAGAGTGGCAAAATCTACAGTTTGGTACATCCTGAGAAAGAAAGAAAGCACTGGTGAACTCAGCAACGCAAAAGGACCTGGATGTCCACGGAAGACAGCAGTGGTGGATGATCACAGAATCATTTCCATGGTGAAGAGAAACCCCTTCACAACTGCCAAACAAGTGAACAACACTCTCCAGGAGGTAGGCATATAGATATCAAAGGCTAAGGTAAAGAGAAGACTTCATGAAAGTAAATACAGAGGGTGCCCTGCATGGTGTAAGCCACTCATAAGCATCAAGAATAGAAAGACTAGAATGGACTTTTCTAAAAAACATCTAAAAAAGCCAGCACAGTTCTGGAAAAACATTAATTGGACAGATTAAACCAAGATCAACCTCTACCAGTATGATGGAAAAAGTATTTAGAAGGCATGGAACAGCTCATGATCCAAAGCATACCACATCTCTATAAAACATGGCGGAGGCAGTGTGATGGCTTGGGTGTGCATGGCTGCCAGTGGCACTGGGACACTAGTGTTTATCCATGATGTTTCACAGGACAGAAGCAGCCGAATGAATTCTGAGGGTTCAGAGACACTGTCTGCTCAAATCCAGCTAAATGCAGTCAAATTGATTGGGAGGCGTTACATAATACAGATGGACAATAGGGTTGCCACCCGGCCGGTATTTTACAGCCCTAGTCGGTAAAACACCTGCTAAGGCCGGGGCCGGTATTACAAATTTACTGGTAATGTAGCTGCCGGTAAATTTGTAATACCCTTAAAAAGAACTCTCGGGCCGCACCTTTGTATCCGCCCCTGTAAACTTAGCTTGTCCTTCGGTTTTTGTCCTGGCCGCGCCGTTGTAGACTAAACTTCAGACAGAAAGGCCCACAAACAAACAGCAACTGAAAGCCGCTGCAGTAAAGGTCTGGCAGAGCATTAAAAATGAGGAAACCCAGAATCTGGTGATGTCCATGAGTTTAAGACTTCAGGCTGTCATTGCCAGCAAAAGGTTTTCAACCAAGTATTAGAAATGAACATTTTATTTTCAGTTTTTTAATTTGTCCAATTACTTTTGAGCCCCTGAAATGAAGTGATTGTTTTAAAAAATGGCTTTAGTTCCTCACATTTTTATGCAATCTTTTTGTTCAACCCACTGAAATAAAGCTGTCAGTCTGCAGTTCAACTGCATCTGAGTTGTTTCATTTAAAATGTATTATGGTAATGTACAGAACTAAAATTAGAAGAAAGTTCTCTGTCCAAATATTTATGGACTTAACTGTAAACTGTATATTATTAGGCGGCCTCTTAGCTCAGATAACTGTCAGCAGCCAGGGCATATGCTGTGATTTAGCAAAAAATAACATGGCAATATAATGAAGAAGAGTGGCAGTGACCTTGGATTGAAATAAAAGCCTAAAGAGAATGATGTTGCTAATATTCATTACTTATGTCTTTTCTCCGGTCACATGTACATTAACATCTTGCCTACCCCCATCCCCTTTTACTTATCTGTGTTGGAATCCTAACATCTCGTCAGCCATGGTTCCTCCAGTAGTGATATCAGGTTTGCGAGTGATAGTCTGAAGCAGTGCTAGAAACATCAGACTGATATATATTTGTGCAGAGTGTTTTTATCAGTTAAATAGACCTTACCGAGATCTGTCGGCAGGAACCCAAGGTTAGCAATAGAACATGTTCAAGTGGGACGTACAACCATAATATAGAAGGGACCTGAAGGAAGGGTTTGAGAATGCTGGGTAAGTATATATGTGGCTAAAAACATGAACCCACAGTTAGTCTAATCAATCCATGTTAACTAGCTCAATAGGCAAAATAATCATAAGGCAGTACCACCAGCAAATGTAAAGAAATTTAATAAAAAAATAAAAACGAAATAAAATCTGTTTGGCTCTAGTTCTTTATTTAACTCCCAAAAATGGTCACAAATACATAAAAATATCTGCAGCAATGTTCTTACTATATATTCAGGTTTTAGACTATATTATATTTACCATGTTATATTTATGATTTCTCAATTGATAGTGTTCTGTTCTAAGATCCCTGCAGGGTTGAATTGAATTGTGTTTTCACCTGTGCTGCGGCCGAAGCATCAAAGCTTCTAAACACGAATATATTTTACTGAGCAAAAAACATCTATGATTATTTCATAAAAGCCAAGATCTGTATAAAATCCTACCGTGAATCATAAAAAGGCACGGTGTAAATCTAGTGTTTATAAAACAGTCATATAAGCATTTTATTTTTATTTAGCACCATTCATCTATATATAGTGCAATTATCAGGAGGCAAATTGTTGGTTAAAATATTATGCTTCCAGCAGTTATATGATTTGCTTTACAGCTAACATTTCTGCTCTCCTCTTTGCAGTTGCACATTATATCGCCGCCACAGTAATTCTGTAGCTATAAAGGGCAAAGTTATTTTAATGGTGTCTTAAGAGTGAAGAGAGGGATATTCATTAAAGAGAATTTTTAATGGTGCCATATAAAAGAAAGTTTCTTTACCTAATATTCAAAGTATTCTCTTTATTTTTTATCAGCTGTTGGAGATTGCTGAGTGGTAACTGAAAAGCTGCTGGTTGGATCAAGGGGTTGCATTTTTATACTGTACTATTCTATATTTCTTTACTATTCCTGCCTATCGCCACTTCTTCTCTAAAGGGCCACTGTGTGGGGCACTGGGCCACCCCAAAAGACAGTTTAACTTGTGCGACAGCTTGGAGAACATAAAATCATCTTATGTTTTATTGAATGTAGACTCAGACACATATTTTATGTTGAACGCTCTGAAATGTAAAGATCAGAACAGAGAAAAAAAAGGGGAATTTCAGAAGTCAGAAATGCTGAACTGCAATTCCTAAGTTTCCTAAAACAGTGACTAATAATAATTTATGTAACTGGGGTATTTGAAACCAGAAGCAATTGGAAACAACAGAACCTGGCTGTTAAACTTGTTTGAAAATTAATTCCACGGTAAAGGGTTTTATTATACAGTGTGATTTCATTCTGGTAATTGCCTCGACATTCAATCCATCAAAAAAACATATACACATCAAAAATCAACCTGGCTGCACCTGGCTAACAGGCAGGCGTTTGCTGATCAGTCTGTTAAAGATAAAGAAAAACACGATCTAGCAGATCTAGCATTGCACCAAATGCATGATTTACAATAGGGTTGTACAGTTTACATGTGTACTTATTTATATCATTATAAGTGTTAAAATTATCTTTTAGCACATCTTCTTGCAAAATAACACAAGCATAGAACAGGGCCTGCCTGCTGACATTCCCAGGCTGTAACACCATGTAGATATCTACAGCAGCTATGTATAACAAAAAAACATGAATGCACATTTCCACCCAGAGTTTCCTTTGACAACTCCAGAAAAAGACCAGCAGAAATGGAAGAATGAATAAAGGTTTGAAACCTGTTATTCAGAATGCTCAGGACCTCAGGTTTTTCCGGATAGTGGATCTTTCTGTAATTCTATTAGAAAATCATGTAACCATTAAATAATCCCTATAGTCTGGTTTTTGCTTCGAATAAGGATATTTAAATCTCAGTTTGGATCAAGTACAAGGTACTTTTTTAGTATTACAAAGAAAAAGGAAATCATTTTTAAAACTGTGGATTATTCAGGAGATGGCCTTTCTGAAAAAAAGAAAGAAAGAGAAAGAAGGAAAAAAAGAAAGAAAGAAAGAAAGAAAGAAAGATGATAGAAAGAAAGAAGAAAGAAAGAAAGAAAGAAAGAAAGAAAGAAAGAAAGAAAGAAAAAGAAAGAAAGAAAGAAAGAAAGAAAGAAAGAAAGAAAGAAAGAAAGAAAGAAAGATGATAGATAGGTAGATAGAAAGAAATATGATAGAAAGAAATAATGAAAGAATAATGATAGATAAGAAGAAAGAAGAAAGAAAGAAAGAAAGAAAGAAAGAAAGAAAGAAAGAAAGAAAGAAAGAAAGAAAGAAAGAAAGAAAGAAAGAAAGAAAGAAAGAAAGAAAGAAACTCTTTTTTTCCTTTTGGTTACAGTCAACAGATGACATCTAACTGCCAGTTGCTTTCATTGCTTCCGCACACCAAAATCTGTGTGTGATGGATCTCTTTATCTTCACACATCACTCATTGGTTGGGTTAGCATTTATCTCAGAAAAATAAGTAGTCTCGTCTGCTTTGATATTAATATCTTTCTTTTCATCAGTTTTTACAGAAAATATTCTTTGATATATTTTATTTTCATTTCAAGGATCAGTCAGAAAGAGCTTAAATATGAAAATACTTACACCAAATGTTACAGTTACAGTTACATGGCACAGTCTCATCTACGTTGCACATTTGTCACAAATCAATTCCGAGAAAATCTGCTCAATGTATCATTTTTATTAGAACATAAATCTCTTTTCCCAGTTCTATGTGGTAGTGCAAGTTAACAATGTTTGGAATTAGGCTGTTGGGTTTTTCAATTGGAAACATCTTGTTTTGTAAAAGCACAGTGATGCTTGTATACTTCCCAATAAAAGCTAAGTTTAATAAATATCCTTACAAGCACCAGAACCGAGATTTAAAACTGTGTCATCTCTGAATTTAAGACCTCTTAAAAAATGAAGCAGCTGGTCTTAATTTAACAAGAACTCAAAAGAGTATATAAAAATAGGAAGACGAGAGAATTACCATATAAGAAGTAAGAAAGCAAAATACCATATTTAAATCTTGTGAATATATACTTCTGTATACTAAGACAGAGGCATTTAGTGGATTTATGATGATACATGCATGGGATCTGTTATCTGGAAACTAACTATCCAGAAAGCACCGAAAAGGACGGAAAGGCCATCTGACATAGACTCCATTTTATCCAAATAATCCAATTTTTTTTTTTAATTATTTTCTTTTTCTCTGGAATAAAAAAAACAGTAGCTTGTACTTGATCTAAATTAAGATATAATTAATCCTTATTGGAGGCAAAACCAGCCTA
Source organism: Xenopus laevis (assembly GCF_017654675.1). Lineage (NCBI taxonomy): Eukaryota > Metazoa > Chordata > Amphibia > Anura > Pipidae > Xenopus > Xenopus laevis. The sequence continues at coordinate 128,944,165 of NC_054379.1, read as the reverse complement.
TTGGTTCTATCTAGGGGCTGATTTACTAAATTGCAAATGTATGTCATTTATTTTATGAAAACAACATAGCCCTTGTTGTTAAATCCATGAATTTAACTCATTTATCAATAAAAAAATTCCAAAAAAATTGGAGCAACAAAATCGAGCGGTAATTTATATCGTACAATTGATGGCCCGAAAACTCAATTTTATCGAAAACAACTTTTTTGTCAAGAAACAACTTCGGCTATCTGCCACTGCCTTCTACATGACCTTGACAGGTTTGAGATGGAGTATTTTCAGATTCGGATTTTTAGCAACTTTGTTTTTGTTCCCATGAAAAATTTGAGTTTTCCCTCTAATAAATGAGCCCCCTACTGTTTAAATAAGTTTCTAGTGGAATAAGGTATGAAGATCCAAAATACAGAAAGGTCACGAGCATTCTGGATAACAGCTAGCATATCCTGGTATATGTACCAGGATAGCTTATTTAGCTATACAAGGGAGGTATAGTTATAATTAGTGATGAGTGAAACTCACCCATTTTACTTTGCTGGAAAATTCCTGAAACCACAGAATTTTCCTAAATGTATTGCAAGGTGAAATTATATTACAATAAAGGCATTTGTAGCACAGCAACAACATATACATTGCCCTACCTTTTTAGAGAAGCTCCTTTCCATAATGCTACAACTGTTTTTCATAGAAAAAATGCCTACCCTGTTGCCAACGTCTTCTAAACATGGAACCTGGACAGTTTCATAGACAGAGAGGGGAAGACTGGGCAAGACTTCTTTCCAATTGGGTGATGTGGAAGGTGTTTTTATTTTCCATCATAAAAACCTAAGCTTTTTTTTTACAGTAAAACAAAACACATTTGTGAAATTATACCACAGTGCTTATTTTTTTCTGTTGCTAAAAACCTTCATTTTCATTTTCAATTACACGAAACACAATTCCCTTGTGTAATAAAAGGCCCAGGAGCAGTAACCCATACAAACCAATAAGATGTTTGCTTTTAAACAGGTGACCAACAAATGCTACCTGTTGATTGGTTGCTATTGGTTACTGCTCCTGAGCAAACGTAGTGCCTTTTATTACATAACGCCAAAAGGGAAGTTCTAGCAAGGACTCGTGAAAAGTTACCTGTTGTTTCTTATATCAGCCCCATATTTCCTAGAATTTGATAGCAACACTAAGGGGCAAATTCATCAAGGGTCGAATATCGAGGGTTAATTAACCCTCGATATTCGACTGGGAATGAAAATCCTTCTACTTCGAATATCGAAGTCGAAGGATTTTGCGCAAATACTTCGATCGAATGAATAATCATTTGATCGAACGATTTGAAGGATTTTATTCCAACGATCTAAGGATTATTCTTTGACCACAAAAACGTAGCCAAGCCTATGGGGACCTTCCCCATAGGCTAACATTGAGTTTGGTAGCTTTTAGGTGGCGAACTAGGGGGTTGAAGTTTTTTCTTAAAGAGACAGTACTTCGACTATCGAATGGTCGAATAGTTGAACGATTTTTAGTTCGAATCCTTTGATTTGAAGTCGTAGTCGAAGGAGCCCATTTGATGGTCGAAGTAGCCAAAAAAACACTTCGAAATTCGAAGTATTTTTTCTTCTATTACTTCACTCGAAGTTAATGAATTGGCCCCCTAAGTGACCAATATAGCCTGATTATTTATTTTGAGCAGCCAAAATACACTGTATGATATACTTTATGATAACATCTGGTCAATACAATTCTTTATTGGTAGTGCTGCCAATATAACAGTTAATTTCACCTATCTACAGCCCTTTGAGTAAAGTAATCCTATCTAGTATGGGTCTTGAGTTTCCTCCCTTATCTCTCTGCCTTAAGAATGACCTCTTGTCCTGCTGCATCCTTTGTACTGAAAAATATATCTAAACTCATTAAGCATCAGGAAATGCTATTTTGCTGGAAGTAGTTTCACTTGCATCACCAGCTGGCCTATAAAAGGAACAGTGGGTTTTTACTTGAATACTTATTGAATGTATTTCTCTTTCAGAACTGGGTCAGGTTATGTGGTATGAAATTACAAAATGTATTATTGCTTTTGCTATCTGAAAGTCAGCGTTGACGAAAAGGATGAAATGCATCCTCTTATGGGATGAGGCAGATGGTCCCAGCACGCTTTCATGCTTGGTCAGGTGTTATTAATCTATGACCAGTGAAGCATGTGGCAGTTAGAAATGCTACACATATTTACAAGTTACCTAGAGCTCTACACGTGTAGAAATGAAAATGTGAAAGCAAAAGTCATACACCCCTCTTGACCATCACATGCATACCGTATTTCAATTAATGCTAGCATTCATATTCCATAGGAAAACAATTCGGACACTTGTCTCTGTTTAACGCGAGTGGAAAAAAATATATTGCGGTTACAAAGGAATACGCTTTCTAGGAGTTTTATTCTGATGACATCAATGCAGTTGGTTTATGTTTATCATCTTCAAGGATGACAGGCGGGAGAAGTGTTAAAATATTCAGTTCTCGTTCTCATAGAAATTCTAAAATAAATCAATTTTATGAACGCCATGGGTGAACTTTAATCCATCTGGTTATTTTATTAATGGTCAGCCAAGTACAGTAACATGTTGTCCAGACTTAATTAATGCTACAGAACAGACTGCAGTTTGTTATAAATTTCAGCAGGCTGGATTTGTTGCATTTCATTACCATCAAAGCCTAAAACCCATGAGGCATCAAACCCCATGATGATTCACAGAACTGACAAGGATTGGTAAACCTGTGCAGGCTAATCAAAATTATACAAAAAAAATGCAAAGCTTGTTTTATTTTTGTTGTGTTTTTGAAAAGTTTATACATTCTTGGTGTTCGGTATGAAGCGGCAGTTATTTTTCCACATTTTGTCATGTAAAAACAAAGATGAATGTTCTGCTTTATACATGAAAAATCTGCCTGTCTCTTTCATTACGGAGGGCTCATCTGTCATAAAACAAAACTAATATCAGGTGCATTTTCTGTAATATTTTTGAACATGTAGTTTTTTTCCCTGAAATGAATGATGGTGGGTTTTTTGTGATTTCTATGCCATATTTCTTTTGATGGAGAGTGGAGTAGTCTACTACTGTCACAACTTGTACTATGAGCTATATTCCATAACCCTTTAAATACAAATTACTTTTTGTATTAATCAGTGCACCTCTTTGCCTTCTAAAACATAAAAAAAAATTTAATTTGTGGGTCCAACGGATCTTCACTTGAATGTGAGAATATGGGTTATGCAATGATTACACAGAAGAATTATTCCATGGTTCATTTGAAGGATGAAAACATTTAGCCCATGATCACATTACACAAAAACAAACTTTATATGTTCCATGTTCTAGATCATATAGTACAGGTATGGGACCTGTTATCCAGAATGCTCGGGACCTGGGGTTTTCCAGATAACGGATCTTTCTGTAATCTGGGTCTTAATGCCTTAAGTCTACTAGAAATTCATTTAAACATTAAATAAACCCAATAGGCTGGTTTTGCTTCCAATAAGGATTAATTATATTTTTGTTGGGATCAAGTACAAGCTACTGTTTTATTATTACAGAGAAAAAGGAAATCATTTTTAAAAATTTGGATTATTTGGATAAAATGGAGTCTATGGGAGACAGCCATTCTGTAATTCGGAGCTTTCTGGATATCGGGTTTCCGGATAAGGGACCCTATACCTGTACTAAATATCCGAATGCAATTTCAGGTAGAGCATGTATTTAATGCCTGGTAAAGGAAGGAGTTAGGTACAAGTATGTGCTGCCATTTGTGGAGGTGCAACGAGAAAATTAACATACAGTTGTAGTATAAAAGCAGGCAGAAGCATATTGTGCTTGGCATTTTCATTTTTAAACTTAGCACTATGCCTGCTGATTTTTAGTAGCCCTGCAATCTCATATAGAATTATTTCTGCACTTATGTAATGGTCTGCTTCTTTAGCACAATAAAGCATTTGAAGAAGGTAAAGTAAGGAACTGGGTTACTGATGATAATATTTTGTGTATAGATATATATATATATATATAAAGCAGCCCACGGCACAATCACAATTCATAAGAGGGTTGTTTCTTTCTGGCAGTTTATTTTCACTTGCAGCAAAACAACATATACAATTCAAAATAAAATCCTTGCCACTTAATGGGCTTCTAACTAATACATGTAAGTTCTCCTACCTAACCAGGAGTAGGCCTACTGCCTGTCTCCTCAAGCCAAATGAAAAGGAAGTACAAACAAAGTTCCAACCTTGTAGGTATTCCAAAAATCTCTCTGTGCTCACACAGACAGCTTCCCTGTTTCTTTCTTTCTCAGACTGCAGCTCTCCCACACTGGCTTGAGCTGCCTTTTTTTAATTATTCACCTGAGATGCCTCAGGATAACACAAAAAACCCGGGCTGTATTAGCAGTCCTGGAACCACTCTGTTAGGAACCTGGGGCATAAATAAGCTCCGGACTTTCCCAGGTATCCTAGTGGTGACCTCACCACATACTATAAATATATATATTATGTGGTAAATATATATAATGAGAAAATTCCTTACACCTAGGTTTGAGCCTATTTGTAAAAAGAGGCCACTTATAAATGTTACAATCTGAATAAGGAACTGTGGATCCAAATCCTTTGCTACCGTTAACTGATGGAGCACGGCTGCTAATTCAGCCTTTTGGTGTGCCAATGTTCCTTTTGAATATCCATGCCATTTTGAACTTAAGCATCTGTAAACTAATATGAACTTGTTATACATTTGATTAAACCCCCTAATACATGAGTACAGTTTTGAAGTAAAAATTCTCATTTTCTCTAACAATGAAAACTGTGCTCCTTGCCTTTAAAATTACCGAATTGAATTGGAGCCCTCTCCAGCCCTCCATTGTCTATCTAAGGTGCTATCCGGGTGGTGTGTTTTAAAGAAATTGGCAACATTGTATCATAGTGGAAAGGAGTGTATCTAACAAGGTAGGGCAATGTATATGCTATTGCAGAATTAAAAACACTTTAACATTGACTTCAATGATTTGGCAACATTTTGACATTTTGCTAATTTTCTCCCCCCAGGGGATCTTTGTTAGTTAAAGGAGATGCAACATAATGAGTCCCAACAATCCTTTTTTTATGCTAAGAGAGTCCTCCATTTAATGTGTGATAAAGGAAGGTTTTCTGTGGCCAAAAACATGTGAAGCAAAGCATTAATCTAATGTCCAAATGTATACGTTTCATTGTTAGTGATATTAGGTAACGGTCTATAAAACCCATTCCCTGTCCAATTTATTTTCCCTTTTTGATGAATATACTCCTGCTTTTTAATTATTTCCATTTCAAGGAGCTGACATTGCAGAAAGTTACAATCAAAGATGAATGGCAAACAAATTTCATCTTGATTTTGTATTTGCAGTAGCAATTGACATTTTGTAAGCAAGAATCTGCTTCTAATGTTTGCAGTCAATTTTCATCTATCATGCAATGCACTGCTGGGAGTCTGGTGTGCAATCAGAAGGAACAAAACCAAACATTGCTTTTTACTGTCCCTTTCCCTTAGGGATCAGTAATGCAGAAAACCTGGCATGTAATTAAACAGTGACTTTTTAAAAAAGCAGTTCAAAATGAACAGGGTTCTTTGGGCTTGAATTGTTTATAGATGACTAGAAAATTAGCCGCTCCTCTGTTTTTGTATATATGAAAATAGCTTTATTTTTCTAATTAGAACAATTGCATCAATCACTAATACTTGTATAAGTAGGTTGGTGCTAAGTGGATACTTTTTTGGGTCATATTGGCAATGGAGGCACAAAGTACCAAAAGCTCTGTCCTGTAGGTTCATCCATTGTACCATGCAAATCAATACAGTATGTCAGGTCGTGTTCCTGTGCTGTGACATTGTGCATGTTGTGACATTTGATTTGACGAAAAAGCAATATTTATGTAAATTTTCCAAATAGACTAATGCTCAGAAATTGTCTTGGGTTTTTTTCCTGGGCTTTCCTGTGGTCTCTTACACTTGCTTTAATTGCTGACCTCGGATTGACTCTTGACTTTGCCTTTGATTAAGCCCGGTGTATTTAGCTTGGATGTATTTTATTTCCTAGATTGACCCTTAGGTTATGGGCACACAGGCTGAAAGCTCTGGTTATTGTAAGCCTGTTGCAGGCTGAGAGAAGCAGAAATGCTCCCTGCCCCTGTTTCGTTGATTTTAATATGATCAACCTGTGTGTACTCACAAACAGTGGAGCTGAAGCTGAGGTCAACCAGGAGATGCCTCCTTTTGTATATTTGGACTGACCTCAGCTTCAACTCGGCTGTGTATGAGCACACACAGGTTGATACTATTCAAATCAATGGAGCAGAGTCACTGAGTAGATCTGATTCTCTCAGCCTGTAAAAATATACAGGCTGGCAATTGCCAGAGCTTTCAGCCTGTGTGCCCATAACCTTACCTGTATCTTTGCTACTCTGATCACCGCCTGCCCTGATCCTAGGCCTGCCTGACCTTCCATTAACTTCTATTAAGTTCAGTGCAGAACTTGACTTCTATCAACAATACTCTGGCTCTTATACCCCTTTTCACTAGCTACCTCTCTGTCAAGTATGAGGGTGTACTTTATGAAGTCCTGAAAGAAGGATAACCTTTGCACAAACCCACTACAAATAAGTCTTTTAAGGATATGACGGTTTATTCTCAAATGACAATGTACCGTATAAACTCGAGTATAAGCCGAGTTTTTCAGCATCCAAAATGTGCTGAAAAAGTCTACCTCGGCTTATACTCGAGTCAGTGGGCAATAGCTGAGATTGCAGTCACTTTTAATCATTCGTATACCAACAGTTTGCTTGGGGAGAGACTGCAATATTACACAGTGCCCTCTGTTGGGTATATGAAAGAATAACAGTGACTGCAATATCACACAGCGCCATCTGTTGGTTATATGAAAGAATAACAGTGACTGCAATATCACACAGCACCCTCTGTTGGTTATATGAAAGAATAACAGTGACTGCAATATCACACAGCACCCTCTGTTGGTTATATAAAAGAATAACAGTGACTGCAATATCACACAGCGCCCTCTGTTGGTTATATGAAAGAATAACAGTGACTGCAATATTACACAGCACCCTCTGTTGGTTCTATGAAGGAATAACAGTGACTGCAATATCACACAGCGCCCTCTGTTGGTTATATGAAGGATTAACAGTGTTGGCAATATCACACAGCACCCTCTGCACATGGTAGTGGGACAGTGGGACAATGCACACTGTAATCCGTTTGGCAATTCTCTGTCACCATCAACTTTGCAAAGTAGTCCGGTTGATCGCTGGGGGGTCGCTTTGGCGGAATGTGCGCTGCTGGGAGACAGGGCTGTAGTTGTGTCTAGGCTTATACTCGAGTCAATAAGTTTTCCCAGTTTTCAGGGGTAAAATTAGGTACCCCGTCTTATACTCGGGTCGGCTTATACTCGAGTATATACGATAGGAGGACCCATACAGTAAGAGGGTTGTTTACTAAAATCTGAATTTATCTTATTATTGTAATTCAAAAAACACAACCAAACTCTAATACATGATTTTACCCTATTTATTATTAAAAAAGCTTGATTTAATCGGTTTGGGTAAAAACTCGATAAATCGAGCGATAAGCCTGAATTTTTGGGATTTTTGCCTGAAAAGGTTTGATTTTCAGTGAATTCCAGCGCAGACCACAGCAACTTCAAAATAGAATAGGGACCTCTGCCAACCTTGACAGGTCTGAGATGGCAGATTTTTGGATTCAGGCTTTTTGCTGCATTGGGCTTTTTTGGAGTTTTGCTCCAAAAAGTCCAACCAGAGTTTAGTAAACAAACCTCATAATCTTAAAAGTAAACCTTTAAAAACAACAACCATCATTTAACCATTTAAGTGCCAGGAGAATTTCGCATTACATTTGCACTCAGTGACAGACTTTTTTGGACATTTTGTGCTCTCTCACTATAGGGGCATTTCCTGGTGGGGATTTTTAAATAACTAGTTTTAGTAAGATTTCTGACTTCTATAGAAAAACTCCCAGCAGTAAATTACTGAATTTCAAAGCACTACAGTAGAGAATGGCGAACTTTGGATTCCAAAGCCAATAAATCCTGGTACCGTAGGTTCATCCCAGAAAACCATAAATTTGAAAAGTACAGATTCTGGTAAATACAAAATGGGTAGCCATGTCTTTCTACTCCTAATTACCAAACATCAAAGGTTTTCTGAACTAAGTGGTTTCTATAAAAATGTGTGAAAATTCTGAAAAATCACCTCAAAACTAATTTTGTAAGTTTGTATCTCCCAGATAGCATTAGGTATCAAGAAAAACAGGCAGTTACTCAATCAGGGACTGGAGGGGGGACACATGGGCCATTACTGCTTTTGAATCTGAGCTGAATGCTGAGGATCAATTGCAAACTCACTGAACAGTTATGTCCCATGTGCCCCCCCTTATAGTAACTGACTAGCTCAGAGTTAGAGAGCTGAAAAGCAGGAAGTAGTGTTCTGTTCTGCTATGTTAAGACATCCAGTCACTCCAGCCTTTATACATTACATGTTTGGCTAACTAACTATATTAGAAACATTTTTTATTTTGCACAGCCTATCTATTTACCCAGGTCTTTGTTTTTACACCGAACTGTTCCTTTAAGTGATTAGGGAATATGACTGTTCATGCTAAATTACAATTTAGGGGTTTCATACAGTAAACCTTTGAAATATACAGTGGTCCAGTAAACTATAGCAACCAGTTAACAATTAACACATTTTTAACTAATTCTGCTCTATATAGCAGCTACATAATATGAAGCACTTTATAAATAATGTTTATTCTCAACAGCTTCTGCCTTAGTGGGAGGAAAGTGGAGCACGTGTGTAGGCACAAAGAAAATACAGACTCCCCAAAGATAGTGCCATACGTGGAAATAAAGCAGACTCAATGCTAATTTTGGTACCACAGTTCTGCCTTTTACTGGTTTAGAATATAGAATAATAAAAACAAAAACTTGGTTAATTGCTATGGTTTGCTGTGGAATCTGCAACAATATCTGCACCTCTGTAACAGCTCTGTAACAGATAGCATATCTTTAGGTAAAGAATATATGTGCTGCATTGCATTTTTATTTCACCATGATGTCATTCTCTTTCATTTATTTTTTAATCTCTTTAACTATATCTTATCCGGATACCTTTAAATGTCATTACCAAAGATTTACAGCCCAACCAGTGTGTGTTTTATATAGGTATCCTTTGTGTGCAATTATCTTACAAAGTTTCTTATACCAGGAGATAAAATGCTGAGTTGATATATTTGGCAATGTATTTAATAAACAGGCAATCCATAGGTTTACACAAAAGATACCAAGTGTGAAATGTTTTTCTTTTTCTGTAGCGAGCCCATGAGATTTATTATAATGCATTGGGGGCCTATTCGTAAAAAAATAGAAAAATGAGCAAGAAAAGAGATCGGAAATTTCCCCTTTACTGCTCATAGATAATTAAACAACATTACCGTTCTTTTTTTTAACTATTTTGTGGTATTTTAATTCCAACTTACTTGAAAATTTTAAAAATACAGAAAGTCTATATAACTGAAAAACCGAATAACACCCACTTTTAGGAGCTCAAGAATGAAAAATGTAAGAACTATTTGAGAAGCATTACACATTTCTCATTGTCATTTCATTTAAGTCCTTGCTTTCTTCCTTAATCCTATCAGAGCAGATTCTCCGGCTAATAACCTTTATCACCCACCAACAACTTGTCATTAACAGGCCATTTCTTTTTTTTCAATTAGAACATGGGGGAAAAAATCCATCTTGAAGAAGAAATAGCCAAGTCATTAGTGCAAAGTGAATGTATGAAAATACTGAAAAGGGAGAAACTGTTGGACCCTTACTCAAACATTATCTATGGGTTAATGTTATAATGATATATTTTATCACACTATTTATTAGTTCAGATAGTTAAAGGGGTGGTTCACCTGTAAGTTAACTTTTAGTATGTTATAGAATGGCCAATTCTAAGCAATTTATCAATTGGTCTTCATTGTTTATTTTTTATAGTTTTTAAATTATTTGCCTTCTTCTTCTGATTCTTTTCATTTTTCAGATGGGGGTCACTGACCCCATCTAAAAAAAGCAAATGCTCTGTAAGGCTTTTATTGCTCCTATTTCTATTCAGGCCTTTCATATTCATTTTCTAGTCTCTTAATCATTTAAGTGCCTGGTTGCTAGGATAATTTGGACCCTGGTAACCAGACTGCTGCAATTGCAAACTGGAGAGCTGCTGAATAAAAAGCCAAAAAAGTCAAAAACCATAAATAATAAAAATGAAAACTATGCAAATTGTCTCAGAATAACCCTCTCTACATCATACTAAAAGTAAACTCAAAGGTGATTGAACATTATGGACTGTGATTTCACATCAGCTTTTCAATACATGAACTTGAATAATTTTCAGATAACATGAAATATTACTTACAAATGTACCCTGCGTATATGGTTTAATTATGTGACATGTGACATATGACATATGACAAAATTGTAATGTACATAAATTGATTTAGGGTGGTCCCCTTGTATATAAATTAATTGGGAGATCTCAAATAAAATTTGTGATACAATAAATAAATAACAAAAAATTAAGTAAGAGCACGTTTTTATCTCACACACCACTCCTAAATTGGAGCAGTGTAATCTTCAAAATAAGTAGTTGTGTGTGCTGCCACCATCTAATTAATCAAAGGTAAACCACCCTTGAAAGATTATAGTTATTTTACCCCTTACTTGCACACAATCATACTAAAAGGACAGACTTACAAAATATCAGATTGGGGAATCCAGAGGCTTTTGCGCTAGTGCAATATTGTTTTTTTAAGAAATGTATTTACCTTTATTTCAAATCATTGTTAGAATTAACAATACAGGAAATTAACAAATTGTTAATTTCACCAGTATAGGTTTAAGTGTACCTGGAAAGATTTGTATAGCAAAAAAAAGCCTTTAAATATTAGCAAATACTCTCAAGTCCGATTATTTATATAATTTATCCAAGGGTACCATAAAGCATAATATTCAATATGTTTATTGTGTAGGGATGCAGTTAGTTCATTCATGAGGCATAACTCATTAACTATTTGTATCCACCTTTCTAAAGGTGGCAATGTACTACTTTGTCCAATAGACCGGTATAACTGATGTTGCTTTTAAAAGCAACAGTAATCATTTTTTTTCCTTAAATTCCAACTTATGTAGAAATAAGACCGACATTGAAAAAAGGCAAAGTGAAAACCTATAACTTCTTAAAAGATATTTTGGACTTGCGTCCAATAGATAAATACCCCTGAACAAGTTATCCAAATATATTACAGTGTGCCAGTTGCCATGTTACACCTCCAGAAAATATCAGATTGAATTAATCCCATTATTAGGGATGGCCAGTCAGGCATGCAACGGTTAATGACCATCTGGTCTGGCAGCCAATCCTAGTACACAGGAGGTTTTTTTAAGGTCCGTGATTACCTGACCCTTTAGCCTGAACAATAGCCTTTTGTAAGGATCGGTTTTTATTGAGCAGAGCTCCGTGGAACATAAATTCATTCTGTAATTTGATAAGACGAGCGGCTAAAATCTAAATTCATTTTTCAGTGTTGCTGTCCTTAAGTTTTCCGGGAGATACTTTGTTGCTGAGGTGGAAACCTTGTTGCAAGTACAAGGTCCGACTGGATACTTTGTGGGCTGGTTGTTTGTAGCAAGCCGTGCAGGCTTATACAAGTGCAGCCATTTCCTTCTGCGCTGAGCGGTCATTTAGGAAGGAAGCCAGGATTCCCAGGAATCTTACCAGACTTGTATACTAGCAGCTGCCTTTAGAGTTTCTCCCATCAGTGTGCTCCCTGCCATCGGGTCCTTAGTAAACAAGGGCAAAATCTTCTGAGCCGTAACACCCATTGGAGATAAAAGAACTGGAGTACCACCTTGAAAGCAATTTGTATGATAGCTCTTGATATTTATTTCTTATTGAGCATTTCATCACTAAACGTAATATATCATACCAATCCTGTTCTGGGATTACCTTTTGAAAATCTTTTTGTATATATAGGTAGATTTGCATACTTATAACCTAATAAGATTTGTATACAGTAAAGAAAGCCCATGTCTTTTTTCAAATTCAGTGAAGGCTCTGCAAGAAAGTATGTCAAATGATAAAGAGGCAATAAAGTGTTTCAATTGCAGATACCTCTAATTATCCCTAACTGACCATGTTTCTTTATAGTCCAGGATCAGAGAAGTGTGTTCATTCTCAGTGCCCAGCATGTCTCGCAATTGAAGATTATGAAGGCCAAAGGTGATATTATAGCTCTTAGGGGCACATTTACTAAGCTCGAGTAGAGGATTCGAAGTGAAAAAACTTCGAAGTTAGGCTACTACGACCTTCGACTACGACTTCGATTCGAACGATTCAAACTAAAAATCGTTCGACTATTCGACCATTCGATAGTCGAAGTACTGTCTCTTTAAAAAAAACTTTGACTACCTACTTCGCCACTTTAAACCGACCGAGCTTCAGTGTTAGCCTTCCCCATAAGGTTTCTAAGCTTTTTTTGATCGAAGGATTTAATCATTCGATCGAACGATTTTTCATTCGATTGAAGTATTTGCGGTAAATCCTTTGACTTAGAATATTCGAAGTCGAAGGATTTTACTTCGAGGGTCGAATATCGAGGGTTAATTAACCCTCGATATTCGACCCCTAGTAAATATGCCCCTTATTGTCAATACCAGGTAAGTATTCAATGTTGTTCCTTAATGGGGTCAGAGGAGAAGGGTAAGGGCCTAATTGGAATTTTGAATTTACCTTGTGCCATATATTTAGGCAATTTTTGATCAGAGGAGGAGTTAGAATTTGAGGTGAAATACTCTGAAATACCCATATCAGCGATGCCAGTTTATCTCCTGACCAAGTGTTTTCCAAATGTCTCCAATGTACTTTTGAATTCTGTTTTGTATATTCAATTGCCTTAGTTAATATATTAGCCTGATAATATAATTCCAAATCCTCTTTGGTTTTTTGTTTTATATAGAGTGGATTTTCCAATTCTTCTATCTTTGTCTACCCACATATAACTATCTTGGGTTTTGCTTCGTTTCTGACAATTTTCTTTCGTTATAGCAATTGGAAGAGAGGAAAAAAAATATAGTAATATTCTTTTTATGTGCTATTAACACTCTCCTGACATTTGAGAATATTTTCTTGACAGTCAAGAAAAAGTGTTTTAGCACATCAACATGTCAATTTGTCAGAATTCTGTTCTATAAGGTGTTAGAGTTCATAGTCAGCAGGTTTCTAAAACCCACGGCAAATCATTAAGAACTAAAATTGCATTAAACTCAGCTCACTCCAAGTTAAAGGTGGGTTCAGTAAAAATACTTTTTTGCATTCATACAAATCGGTAGTAATGCAGAAAAATAAGTAAATAAAAGCCATAACCTGTAAAGGAAATACTAGGCTTTTAAATCTGCCCCGTACTATACATTGTTTTTTTTAAAGGAATAGTTCAGTGTACTAATAAAAACTGGGTAAACAGATAGGCTGTGCAAAATAAAAAATGTTTTCTAATATAATTAGTCAGGCAAAAAAGGAATCTATAAAGGCTGGAGTGAGCGGATGTCTAATATAACAGAACAGAACCCAAATTCCTGCTTTTTAGCTCTCTAACTCTGAGTTAGTCAGTGATTTTAAGTGGGTCCACATGGGACATAAGTGTTCAGTGAGTTTGCAATTGATCTTTAGCATGCAGCTCAGATTCAAAAGCAACAGTTATGATCCATGTGCCCCCCCCTCAAGGAAACCAAGTGAGCTGCAAAGCAGGAAGTAGTGTTATGTCTATTATGTTAGACATCCAGCCACTCCAGCCTTTATACATTACATTTTTGCCTAACTAACTATATTAGAAACATTTTTTATTTTGCACAAGCTATCTATTTAGCCAGTTTTTATTTTTACACTGAACAATTCCTTTAAAGCCCATCTTGTCTGCAGTTTCTAAAATAGTTTTCCTTAACTAAGTTTCATGCAGTAAAGAACCATGCTACATCTAATATTACATAAATCTGTCCGCAGAATTAAGGCTACTTGCCCAAGTTCTTTCAGCTTGTTTTAGCTAAATTATTGGGAATAATGTACCCACACACCTGGAGCGGGGTTTTTTTTATTAAGATCGAGAGCTCAGCCACACCCTAACCCAGTCATCTTCAGGTTCTTCAGAATTTTAACATGTTAGCTAGTAAACCAGAGAAAAAACACATAAATAGAAAGTGGACATGAATGGCTAACTATATGGAAATATTTCAGAGAAAATGGGGGGGGCTGCAAGTGAGCTCTCACAAACCAGGAAGTGGGGTTTGAACTTTTGGGCCCATTTACTTAGCCCGAGTGAAGGAATGAATAAAAAAACACTTCGAATTTCGAATTTTTTTTTGGCTACTTCGACCATCGAATGGGCTACTTCGACCTTTAACTAAGACTTCGACTTTGAATCGAACTAAAAATCGTTCGACTATTCGACCATTCGATAGTGGAAGTACTGTCTCTTTAAGAAAAACTTCGACCCCCTAGTTCGCCACCTAAAAGCTACCGAAGTCAATGTTAGCTTATGGGGAAGGTCCCCATAGGCTTAGCTGGCTTTTTTTGGTAGAAGAAAAATCGTTAGATCGATGGATTAAAATCCTTTGAATCGAACGATTCGAAGGATTTAATCGTTCGACCGAACGAATAGCTCTAAATCCTTCAACTTCGATATTCAAAGTCGAAGGATTTAACTTCGACAGTCGAATATCGAGGGTTAATTAACAATTGATATTCGACCTTAAGTAAATTTGCCCCTAAGTATCGAGTAATGGTTTCCTATTTGTGGAAAACCTGTGACATGTATTTGCCATTATTGTCATTTTTACCTTGGTGCCCAAATACAATGTTTTATTCACATCTAGCATTTTAAAAAAGGTAATTCTATAATATATTTTTACCGCAATTTGATTTTTTTTGGCGCTCAAACTTCTCAAATTTGAATTTACGTTTCCAAATTTAGAGTTATATATATATATATATATATATATATACACAGAAATACTTTAGTATTTAAAATGGTACTGTTTCAATATGGGATTTTCCGATGTTTTATAATATGAGCTAAAATATATTTTTCATAAAACTGCTGTATTTATAGGAAACTGTGTTTTACATTATGTGAGATATACCTTAAATATTCAGGGGTACAGTTTCACTTAAATAATTTACTTATTACCTGGCTTTGAAACTTATTATGAAAGACATTTCTAGGAGTTTATTAATAGCATAGTGATAATTAGTGTTAGAAGGCATTCAAATTCTGTAGGTTATCATTAAGTGATTGCGGGACATGTTGAAAACCTGTTAATGTTTATGATTACAATACTTCAGTCTCTATTCCAGGAAACACTTTCCTGAAAGACTGAAATATCCTGACATGCTATTAGGTGAAAAGCATGAGCTTTTATATTAATACTTGCCCAGAATAAATCCTTTTAGAACAAAATGCCCACTAACCATTATATACAAAAATTACTACATCATAAAGTAGAGCCACGTAACAAATGGGACAATTTGCTGTTAGAATTCACCAGTTAAAGTAGGATATAGATTTTTTTTATGTGAAATATTCCCAAGATAAATAGTTTCATTGGCAATCATCTTAAATGTAGTATTTATTCATAATTCAGGTTTTATAGTGATTATTATTTTCAGATACTTTTAAAACAACCCCTGATTTAATAATTTTGTACTCTTCCATGAAATTATATTCCAAAACATAATGAAAAAGCATCAAAAAACTTTATGTTTTGCATGAGGATATCAAACACAGGATACTGTAACTTGCTCTCTAAAAAAAAATCTGACTTTTCCATTAAGATCACAGAGAAAGAAAGTGATAAAGGGATCTACTAAACAGGTCAATGAAGCAAGCACATTTGGCAACAGCTAAAATAAAACTAATTAAAAAGGTTGATTCCAACACCTAATGATAGAGTTATTTCTTAAAGACATAACCCACCTTATATGAAGCACTCGGTCCTTATTTGAGAGCTAAACACCAAGGAGCACAAAGCTTAACAAGCATCTTGATAAACAGAGCCCATATCCTTACTTCCTTCAAAAGTGTGGGCAAATTAGGCTCTTGCTGCAACCCCATTCAGCGTTACATGTATTTAAAGGGATACTGTCATGGGAAAAAAACATTTTTCAAAATGAATCAGTTAATAGTGCTGCTCCAGCAAAATTCTGCACTGAAATCCATTTCTCAAAAGAGCAAACAGATTTTTTTATATTCAATTTTGAAATCTGACATGGGGCTAGACATATTGTCAATTTCCCAGCTGCCCCAATTCATGTGAATTGTGCTCTGATAAACTTCAATCACTCTTTACTGTTGTACTGCAAGTTGGTGTGATATAACCCCCCTCCCTTTCCCCCCCCAGCAGCCAAACAAAAGAACAATGGGAATGTAACCAGATAGCAGCTCCCAAACACAAGATAACAACTGCCTGTTAGATCAAAGAACAACACTCAATAGTATAAACCCATGTCCCACTGAGACACAATCAGTTACATTGAGAAGGAAAAACAGCAGCCTGCCAGAAAGCATTTCTCTCCTAAAGTGCAGGCACAAGTCACATGACCAGGGGCAGCTGGGAAATTGACAAAATGTCTAGCCCCATGTCAGATTTCAAAATTGAATATAAAAAAATCTGTTTGCTCTTTTGAGAAATGGATTTCAGTGCAGAAGTCTGCTGGAGTAGCACTATTTACTGTTGCGTTTTGAAAAAAACATGTTTTCTGATGACAGGATCCCTTTAACAAGACAGTCAGGAACTCTATAGTCTATGATACTCTACACAAAAAAAACATTATTCTCTTTCACAAGGTCGGGTCACCTCACTTTAAAAAACCTGTAGCATTTTCGTGTTAAGGGTCCAGCTTCAGACCCCTTACTTCAACAGAAAATAGGAGATCTTAGGTTTATATTTAGTTCACCCGACAGGTTACCAGAGGGTGAGCTCAATGACAGGTGTCTCGCCACACTGCTCATTTGCAAGTCCCAGGTTTGAAGAAATTATGTGGTTTCATTTTGTTCATGTACAGGCAATTCTACCTTCATTGTAGGATGCCCGATAACTAATGAAGTATTTGAAAAAATAGGAACATTTTGAAGGAATAGTATCAAAACCAACAAAATGATCAGCCTGCTATATGGGTATACATATAGGTTAAATCATGTATTAGCATCAATATATAGTTATGGGATATATTTATGGGATCTCTTATGTGGAAAAGACATATCCAAAAAGCTCCACATTATAGAAACACCATCTCCCATTTTAAGCAAATCATTTTATTTTTTAATAATTTCCTTTGTCTCTGTAATAATGTCACCTTGACATTTCTGATCATCAGTGTAATTCCATGTGTGATTCCATGATCTACGGCAATAAAGAACACTTCCAAGGGGATGAATACTTTTTAAATGGCATTGTATTTTGGCATAACAGTATGGCATAACAGTATGCTTTCTTTTTTACAGACTATGAGAAAACTCAGAGAGTAAAGACTGCTATGAAAAGTGTCACTTTTAGAATCCTGTTGAACTGGCTGTACCCACATTGATATGTCATGTCCCCGACTGTCGCTCCCACTTCACCTTCCGTGCTTTTTAAAATTGGATTCTAAACACAGAAGCATTGTGGTAGTTGATGAGGAGTTTGTAGTGTGCCTGAAGGGAAACATTGCCTGCCTACTCATTGGCTACAACTACAGGTGGCCTTGGGAATTGTGATAAAGTGACTCTTTCATCAAATAATGAAAGCAAATATTTTCTTCTAACTGTACATTTAAGACCATCTGTAAAAAGAGCTGAGTCCCTGGAACTTCTTAACTCTTCTGATTGCTTCTTATAGAGAGGGGGTATACAACTCTGCTGGAAATTGAGACTTTGATCTCTGGACAATGAGAGCTGGAAAGGCTGCCAACGCAAAAAATGATCCCAAAGAGCATGATCTTTACCTTTATTTACTTCTTTACTCCAGTGTTGGACCTGAATTTGGGGTCTGAGATGCAGCTAAACCATATTGATTATATTAATAGCTACCTTTCAGTCAGATCTTTTCTAGACCAGAAGACTATTTATATGCGAAGAGCTAACCAGAGAAGGTATACATTTCCATCACTGAAGCCTATGCAGGAACACATGTTGGTGATTCCCTAGCAGGAATGTCAGATAATGGTTTTCTCCTTCCCATTCTATTCTGAAAGCTTGGAGGTGTCTTAGAGAAGTACAAGGGCTTTTACTGTTGCTGTTGGAAGGGAAATTAAATTTAGAGTCTGTCTTGAAAAAAATATCTGATAAGTTGTATGATAGCAGAACCATGAGGCATTTGGCAATGGCATTAGACATTAAGGGGGTTATTTATCAAGGTCTGCATTTCTCAGTATTTCCAAGTTAGAAATCCAATTGCCCAAATGGACCTTATTTATGAAGAAAAAAGCCTGAAAAAATAGGGTCGGGCAAACTTCGGAGCTTTCCCCGAAAACTCAGAATTGTTCAGAGCTTTGAGCAAAAACTAAGAATTTTTCGTAGTTATCTGAGGTTTTTGCACAGAAACCACAATCGGATATCGGTACGGACATCAGCACAGACACTGGGACCTTCCCCATTGACTTATACAGGACCTCGAGGGCTTTTAGATGCCGGGTTTCGGATTCTGAGTTTTTAGACCACTGGACTAATAAATCTTGAAAAAAATATCTTTTTCCTCCGAAATCTACGAATTATTCAAGGTTCAGATATTCGGACCTTGATATAAATAACCCCCATTGCATTATCAGAAAGCTATGGAACTATATATGTATCACATAGCAAATATGTTGATTATTCATGTAATTTAGAAACTATGAAAGGCATATTTGCACTAAATACTTAGAAATTTGTATGTTCAGAGTATGATGCAATAATAACTGATTTACATTCTATGCAAAATGCATGAAAGTTGCTGTAAGTTATTTGAACATTTCTACTTAAAAGCTTATATTTTAATAAACTTTAATTAAATTTAATATATCAAATCGTGTGTGTGTTTTTTCTAAAAAATAATTTTCTTATGATAGCAATACTCTTTACTTATATCTTTAATTATTTATGACCTCTGGTTTCCAATATTTTAATGACTGCAAGGGTTGCAGCAAAAGTATTATTTATAATACATATCAAACAATAAAACACATCCCTATTACAAATTCTGCACATAAAAAATCTGTCCATGTTTAGAATATTTTTTCTTTCACAAAAAATGCTTTTAGTGAGCTTGGATCAGAGATTTTTCACTATGAAGGGTTAAAAATTAGTGAAGTCACGGAAGGGAGGCAGAAAGGCTCATTAACTATTGTATAAGGAATTTCTGGTGCACTAAGGGGTACAAAAATATGCACCTTAATGAACAATACACATAGGGGCACATTTATCAAAAGTCAAATTTGAAGATTTATGTATAATAAGGCTAATGCAAGGTAAATAACTTGCCCATGTATTTATTAAGTATTTGTTTATCACATTTGATGGGATCAAGTTTTCATGATCCCATAATCCTGAAAATGATTCCATTGAAATTAATAGTAACTTGATTGTCTAATTACGGGATTTAGCAAAAAAATATTTTGTTTCTCAAAAACTCAAATACAAGTATTAGAGATTTTTCAAGATGTCACCTGAGTCATATAATTGGTAGAGAGGGCAGAAAATGCAAAAATGATAAAAAAATTACTCCAAATGTTTGCGTATTATTACTTCAATCAACATATTTTTTAAAATACAACCAGAATCGAGGAAATTCAGGATTAGTTATCAATCATTGTTATGGAAATTACTTGAGATTATGCTGGATGAGTAAATATGACAGTACAGTTTTTGGTAAATGTATCCCTTATGGCTTATTTAACAAAATTCTACATTGTGAATGTTTTCTTTTTTGTTAAAAAATCTGAATATAAAAAACTTTAATTAATAAAATCTTGAAAAAACCAAAATACCTCAAATTTTAAAATTTTTACTCGAAAAGAAAATTGAGAAAATAGTTAACATTTTGGCTAGGACAATGCCCATTGACCTCTACATGAACTAACCATCCTTTAGATGCCTAATTTTTAGATTCAAGTTTCACAAGTTAATAAATCTCTACTTAATAAATCTCTAAAATTCAAATTTTTTAGACTATAATCTGAATTTGTGGGCTTTAACTAAAAATAAATTTGCATGGCTGTAAAAATTTTAACTGAAATGCTGATAAATTGCCCCATTTGTATTTGCTCCTATAAAATCTACAGTGTAAAATGTACTCTGCACATTGTAATTGTAACAATCTCGTTATTAGGAACCTCGTGTAGTGAATGGTACCTTAGGATGCACAGGTGAACCCTGAGTGTTCCGGTGTTCACCAATGCCCTTTTGGGCCCCGGGCTTTCTGCTGCGGAAGTCAACAACGAGGTACATATCAGGAGCGTAATCGAGGTACCGGCAGGGATGAAGAGAAGGCATAGTCAAGGTCAGACGAAGTGTTCAAGGCAGACGGCAATAAATGTAGTCAAAACATCAGGCAGAAGTCAAAACCAGGATATCAATACACAAATAAGCGCTTGAGCAGGAACATATTAACTGAAGCCAGCTTGGGCATTTCAAAAATGGAGGAGTAGCCTTTTAAACAAGATTTGGCACCAAATCTGGAGCCCCTTGGTGACGTCATGGCGCTAAACGTCATGATGCAGGCTTCGGCATCAATCAGGGACGCGAACCAGGAAATGCGCACATGCACACCGTCAGTCTGTGAGAGACGCGGCAGGCGGTAAGGGATTTCAACAAGCTCCCGGCACTTCTTACAGTAACAGGGCCGTGTTCTTAATACATCCAAAGCATTTTATGTTCATAGAAGCACCTTGGTGCCCCATCCACCTGCTTCCCCATACAGAGCAGATGCAAGTTGTGCCTGCCAGCAAAAAAGTCACAGTCCATAACCACAAAGATGGACCACCAAGCAGTGGTGGCCACAGAAGATTAGTGGCATGTAAGGTCATAGGGTGTGCAGGCTGTAGAGCAAGTTTTATAGCTCTGTAGATAAGCCCAAGCTCAATAAACCTCCAGCTGCTCAGCAAGGAGCATTGGCCAGAAACTATGAAGTCCACCATTCTAAACAGACCTGATGATGAGGACAAAGCGACTGATATGAGAACGCAGAGCAAGGAAGTGAAAGCAACTCCACAGCTGTTTTTTGTAAAAAAATTATAGCTATAGTAACAAAAAACTTTCCACCGACACTTACGGGGTTATGTATCAAAGTCTGAATTTATCTCAATATTTTCTGAAAAAAACTCAGACCAAATGCGTACGTTTTTTTTTTTGTGCTTATTTATTAATACACTTTCCTGAAAATTTTGTTTACGCAAAAAAATCTGAAAAATCGCAAAAACCGAAAACTCAGAATTTTGCCCGAAAACTTCAGGGTATTGACAAAAACCCTGCACACAACAAAAAAATCATTGCAAAAGGGAAGAACTGTAGAAGCAGAAAAAGTAAAAAAAAATTGATATGGGGCCTATTTACTAATAATCAAATTTTGATATTTTCCACGAATCTCTAAAAATTTGTAGTTTTCCTATTTTTTTAAAAGCTCTTAAAATTCAAGATTTATTGTGCAAAAACCACGAAAAACCTCAAATACAAAACTTCGCCAGATAACAGTTGTCAAGGTCTTATAGAAGTCAATGGAAGCTATGCTGATCCTATTGGACCATTTTAAATCAATTCTGACTTTTATAGTATTTATATTTTTTAACACATTACTCAGCGTTATTTTCCATTTGTACTTTTTTATTCAAATCTTCTAATAAATGATGTGACATTCATAGTTTTGGAGAAAGTGAGTTTAGTCGTAGTTTATATTTTCTAACAAGTAGTGATGGGCGAATCTGTGTGAAAAGTCAATGGGCATCAAAAATTTTTTGATGCACTTAATTTTGAGCAACCGCCAATTCTATACGCTCGACTGTTTGGTCTAAATGCATTAAAGTCAATGGGCGTCTGAATAATTATGACGCACGACAATTTTTATCCGCTCGCCAATTTTGACGCGCAACAATTTCGAATTCGCGCCTGCCAATTTATTTGCCCATCACTACTAATAAAATAATTTTAAAGGAATATTCTGTCCAGTAAATTGTAACTTGAAAAAATTTTAAAATAAAAGAGTTCAACTGTAGAGCAGCAGAAAAACAGTCATTTTAGAAGACTCTAAAAATTGAGATTAGAAACAAATGTAGCTAGAATAAGAGGGTATTACCAACGATTACATTGCTTGTAAATTTGTAATACCGAGCCTGGCTTTGGCAGGTGTTTTACTGGCTAGGATGGTAAAATTCTGTCTGGGTGGCAACCCTAGCCACAGATGGTAAATTAGAGATTTTCTGGGGTGAAAGAGTGTTGCTTTCTGGCATATAGTTTGGAAATCAAGCCCTGCTTTATAAACTTCATATTAAAGTAGAAAATATGGAAATGTAAACTATTTAATGATGTAAGTATAATGAAGTTATATGAAATTATTCTTTGCATTGGTTCATTGAAAGCTTTATACTGTAATTAAAATCAGATGCAACAAAATTCATGTTAATGTTTATTTGTATTGAATTCAGCTGCCTTGACAATTAGGATTTTGATCTACTTTTGTTCTCTTCATTCTTTCATTGAGGTGAAGAAAAAAGACTAAACTCTGTCTTTTCATTCAGGCTTCCTTTATGCCTACAGCTAATAGCTTCAGGCTTTGTAATATATCAGATCCTGTAGAATGAATAATTTACCTTATTGATGCCTCTCTTGGCTTGTAGAAAACTTTTTCATTGAAAGACAGTTCCAATTATTCCTGTCCTCAGCAGGCGTATTCTCTTTCCCTCGGTGCAGCGCATCAGGATGGTTTGAGAGGCCACGGCAATTTTAAAAGTATCAAGGTGCTAATATGTAGAAGCACCTGTTGTATAAGAAATGTAGCTTGGGAACAAGGCCACAATCACATGTAATTTCCATTTGCATAACGTATCCACATACTTGTTCCCTGAAGAAGAGAAAACTCAGACAAAGAGGCTAGTGACCTTGATGTATTGTATAACCACGGAAAAGTGTAGAATGCATATACTGCGGTACACATCTTCTTTACGTTCACTGAATTATTGTTTTTCAAGAGCACGACTCATAGACTATTTCACAATGTGTCAATGTATGTTTTAATAACAAGGACAGGCAGAAATGTGCTGGTAATTATTAAATCAGAGAATTGCCAGTAGTTCAAATAATTGCCAGCAAGGAGAAGCGTAATAGCTCTCTATTGCACCTACCATTTAAATGATTATCAGACCTGTTTAAGTTCTTATTTAAAGAAGGCATCATAATTGGTTTAAACTGGGGAAAAATAGATTTAACGTACAGATTCATAGAATGATAGACTTAGGTTCCTATTCGAATTTTTATCTTCAGAAATAATTTTTTTTTTCCTCTAAAAATTGGTGTTTTTTTTCATTCCCTTAAAACTTCTACATTTATGAAGTGTAAAAACCACAAAAAACTTGGATACAAAACTTCGGCAAGTAAAAGCAGTTGAGATCCTAGAAGTGAATGGGAGCTGCACTGATGCTATTGGACCTTTTTTTTAGGTTATCAGATTTTTTTTGCTGGCAATAGTCCAAAAAACTCAAAATTATGTCTAAGGCCATCTCCCATTGACATAATTTTAAGCAAATAATTCACATTTAAAAAAATATTACTTTTTTCTCTGTAATAATTAAACAGTACACTGTACTTGATCCTAACTAAGATATAAGTAGTGATGGGTGAATTTGTTCGCCAGGCGCGAATTCACATAGAATTTGTGCATTTCGCTGGTGGCGATTAAATTTGCAGCAAAATTCTCTGGTGTCTAAGTTTTTTCTACACCGGTGACGGAATCTACGCCGGCGTCAAAATCAGCGTTTCGTGAATTTTTCGCCTGTTTTTGGGCGAAGTGAAAAGAGACAAATTCGCCCCCTAAACCAGACATAATTAATCGTTAATGGAGCCAAAACAATCCTATTGAGGTTATATATTGTTTAAATTATATTTTGCAAATTTAAGGTATGGAGATCCAAATTACAAAAATATCCCTTATCCATAAAACCCCTAGTCACAAGCATTCTGGATAACAGATCCTGTACCTGTACAGTAAAACAAGAAAAAAAAACTGTTGGTGTAATCCATTGCAACATGATAATTGTTTCCAGACAACTAAAGCTTAATGACACAATCTTGGCTCTTTATGCACATTGTGCCGAGGTCCCTTCACTTTTGCATCACTAAAATGGCATGCGATTGAAGGGCATTCCCATGTCAGCCTGTATGTTGCGGATGTGCTTGCAGTTTACTAACCTATGAAAATGTCTGTTGCTCAAGTGTCTGTTGCAATATTTGATCAGGTTTATGGTGTCCACAGTTACACTGGAATTCTGTGGAAAATTTAAACACATGTTTATTTGTGCCAATATTTGCATTTGTTGAGTAGACAAGAGGAAAGATGGTCTTGTCTAGATGGCTTAGTCTCCTGCATTCCCCTGCTATACACTCCTTCAGGTCAGATTATAAAAAGTGTGTTGAGGCAACATGCTTGAGGATGGTGGCAGACGTGCAGATTCAGGGGAAGGAATTTTGGAGAGACTAGTTCCCCGAATCAACACGTGTGCCACCACCCTATGGGGTATATTTATCAAATAGTTTAGTGATCGCCACTAGTGATGGGCGAATTTATTCGCCAGGCACATATTCGCGGCAAATTTGCGCGATTTGCCGCCCGCGAAAATGAAAAACGGGCACAGTTTCGAAAAATTTTCGCCGTTTTGTGAATTTCGCGAATTTTTCAGCGAAGCGAAACGTCACAAATTTGCCCATCACTAATCGGCACAGTCCTCTAGAGCGAAATTTTTGATTGACAGACAACATGTGGAGTGGCATAGATCAAAAAGCATGCAAAAAGGAAAGGTTGTGGGAGCACTCCATGGCTTAATAAAAATGTACTAAAATACAATGGAAGTGCTACTGATCCCTAACTATTTACCTCTGGTCATAATTTCAAATGCTAAAACCTCCCGCCATAACAACATTACAAGAAATAAAAGGTCTCCCCACCTGGGCATTGGTTTCAATCATAGGGCTTAGTCCTCCCCTGCCAGGGAATGTGCTTTGATCAATTTTTCTTCTTTTTCTCTATGTTTATAGATCAAACAGCAACCTGAAAATGTAAAATTTATGGTTCTGGTAGTCGGGTCCTTGACAGCTGGTGCCATAGATTTTACAATCAGCAGCAGTAAAATGGTTAAATGATGCCTAGAGTCTTTACAGTAAGGCTATTCTGCAAGGAGTTTGAGCAGACAACTCTCTGTTTTTAATATTTTATATATGTGTCATTTGTTAAGCAATGAAATGAATTTGTTACATATATGTTACCCAACGTTAACAGCCAGTTGCTTGCAAAAGCTACGACACCTACACAAGGTATACAATGATCTGTCTTACAAATTACATGAGGCAAATTAGAATGTATGTGTAATGAGAAAAAAATTGATTCTTATATTTACAGTACATCAATTCATTTAACACTATTTCTCAGAAGAAGACATAGGTAGTGGGATTATTCTATATCAAATTGTGTTATTGAGTGTGTGTGTGTGTTATATTATCCTATAGAATCAAAGGTGTGTGTGTTTGTATGTGTGTGCCTTACAGAGCCACAAATATTTAGCACATGTAAATATCATCTTAGTCTTAACTGTCTATATGCATTGCATGTGTATTATTCTCTAAAAATTAATCAAATCTTTGGTTGCATTATGAAATGAATTGGTGTCATAAAGCACAAATTATTTGGATCAAATGTAAAATCTACTGGATGCATGCCTTGCAATTATAAATGCCCATTGAGAATGTTGAAATGTTGCTGTTTATCTTGTTTATTTCACAAGCTACGTGACAAGAATGATACTACAAAGAGCTATTTAACAGAAAAAAAAAGAAGTGAAAGAGTGCTATACACATGCAACAGTATAGAGAATAGTGATGGGCGAATTTATTTGCCAGGCGAAAATTTGCGGCAAATTTGCCCATTTAGCCACTGGTGAATAAATTAGTGTATTTGCCACGGCAGTTCAGACGGCGCTAATAAACGGACGGCCATTGACTTTAATGGGTGCCAATGCCAACTTTGACGCTGGCGAATTGTCGCCGGTTTCAAAATCAATGTTTCACAAATTTTTTGCCAGTTTAGCGAATTTCGCAGGAAATACTCAGAATTCGTGGCAAAGCGAAATGAGACAAATTTGTCCATCACTAATAGAGAATAAATAGTTTGGATTTAGGCAAGAAATGTTGCGCATAAAGCTTGAGCCTCCCACAGCAGAAGGTTTCAGTTGAAATGTGGCTATTGAGTTCTCCAGACATTATGGAAAATCTGTAGGGACACCAGTGTTCAGAAAAACTCACTCCTCCCCTCCTTAGTGAATCCTAACACCAGAAATACATTGCACCTTTTAGGCCCAGGTGGTGAGTATTCCATTTTAGATGACCCACAAATACTCATTTATAACAACAAACTCTCTTGTGGGATTATTTACATCCAGTTGAAAACTGAGAACAATCATCTGATTGGTTGCCATGGGTTACTGTCCAGGCGCAAATGTGCCTGGAGTTTATAAACGGCCAGTAATCCCTTACTGCACAAGGGATTGCTTATTTTCAGAGCTAAAAGGAACAGTCAACACTATTTAGTAGGTATTATACAAAACCAAAATGGTTATGGAAGAACTTAACATCTCAACATTTTATGAGACCCACAAAAACCCAAATTTAATACAGTTCTAAGCATATAGGAGGTTATTTATCAAAGATGGAATTTTACAGTTACAGTATGTGAGTTTTTTTTAGACCTCGAATGAACTCACAACTCAAATGTTTTCTAATTTAAGAAAAAACTCAAAATTTCAAACTTAAATAAGCGAGCTCGGGATTAACAACATGAAAACGCAAATTAATCAAGTTTCAGTGAAAAAAACTCAAATCGCTTGAATTGATCGAGTTTTTAAGTAAAACTCCCTCTGAAAAATCTCAAACTTCATGAAGGCTATTAGCATCTTCAAATGGTTCAAGGGACCTCGGCCATTGACTTCTACATGACCTTGGCAGGTTTTAGATGGTGTATTTTGGATTCAAAATATTTCCAGGTTGGGTATAT
Source organism: Xenopus laevis (assembly GCF_017654675.1). Taxonomy (NCBI): domain Eukaryota; kingdom Metazoa; phylum Chordata; class Amphibia; order Anura; family Pipidae; genus Xenopus; species Xenopus laevis. Next base: position 128,916,766 of record NC_054379.1, on the reverse strand, counting down.
TAGATCTCGAAAAATTTTAGTTTTTTTTATTCAAAAGTAAACACAAAAGCACGATTTTTTTTTGCGGAAATTTCACGATCGGCTCCCTATATACAGAACTAGTGCTAGGCTCCCGGTCTCAGCTCAGTCTTCCGCCGTAGCAGCCGCCAGTGGCCTCGGGAGGAGCCCTCAGCTACTTAGATGCGGACAGGTCTTAATATGAGAGGAGCAAAGCAAAGAATTCTGGACAAGCCAAGGGGCACGTTTGTTATTCAAGTTTAGGATGGAAGGCAACTCCAACTTCACAAGGAGTAGACAATATAGCGTGGTCGGTACAGGCAGAGTTCAAGAATAGTCAGGCAGGCAGAGGTGTGTATAGGCAGATTTCAGCAAAGTCAGACGGCAGGGATCAAAACCAAAGACAGATAAGCGCACACAGGAATAGACCTAACAACAGGCAATGAGTTTGATTCAAAGGCCCCTTTTTGCACTGAAATGAGATGACGTCATACGTTCTGCGCTGTAAAACCCGGAAGTGCACGCCACACGACATAGGAAGCAAGTCACACAAAGGGACCGGATCGGTTTGGCGGGCGTTCCTGCCGGGGGCATGGTGGGTGTCTCTGCCGGCCCCCTAGACCACCAGGGTAAGCCTTCACAGGAAAACATAACTCAAACCTTAATAAATCTGCCCCATAATGTTTATCCAAAAAGTATTTATTGTATTATCAGCACATCATACAAGTTTTTGTCCATCTATACTAGTGGTCCCCAACCATTAGCTCGTGAGCAACATGTTGCTCTCCAACCCCCTGGATGTTGCTCCCAGTGGCCTCAAAGCAGGTGCTTATTTATGAATTCCAGGCTTGGAGGCCTGGAGGAGAAGTTTTGGTTGCATAAAAACCAGGTGCACTGCCAAACAGAGCCTCAATGTAGGTTGACAATCCACATATGAGCTACCAAATGGCCAATCACAGCACTTATTGTTCATGGGTTCAAAAGGTTGGGGATCCCTGATCTATACCATGAGTTTTGATGTGAAAATCTTGTTCTCCAAGATAAATTTTAACATACAACATTTTCATTGACATTTACACAATATCAAACTATATGGCCAGCAGGCCAATCAGTCAAGGTCAGCGTGTGCATGTCCACCTTATGATGAATTACTGCTCAATTCTGGAACATATCAGGGCACAAACAGTATTATAGGGAAAATTATGCAACAACCCTCACAATGCCCTGCACAGTTGCATCTGAAAAATAAATACATTTTTTTGTTACATTGAATTTCAAGTGACATGGCAAATTTAATATATTCCTTTCTGGCAATACAATATCTTGATGAGATCTGTCTGAAAACTTCCCATCCAGTCAAAGAAATTGTAAAGGAAACTCAGTTCCACAGAAGAAATGTTTATTTTGGCTGATAGCAAAAAAAGTCACATACTTATCTCTAGATTGGAAATTTTGCAATTTGAAAGTGTAAATGGTTGAAGATGAAAATAAAGTGTGAGAAAACAGGGAGGAAGTTTAATACCTAAACTTTCAACCTGTGTATGAATTTTTCATGTATTTGATTGAATTGGCAGCTTTAACAGTATTTCCAGTGCATAAAGAGTATGGGATGTGTAACCCAACAATTATTAAACCTACCCTGAAAGTTTTTACTGTGATTGCTGTGAACATTTCATGTTAATTATCCCAACTGTGAACAAATAGTAGTGCTGATTTCGGCATCGTAATATAGATTTATTTGGAAGCACTAATTACAGTTAAACATTTTATATTTTTAATACAATTATATGTTTCATAGGAATGTTTGCTTATGCCCTGTAAGAAATCTCATCATTGTGCTTCAAATAAAATATAACCTTGTGAATTGCTATGATTAAACATGCAAATGCTATAGAACAATTAAAATAGTAACTAAAGAAAATGACTTTGCAAAGGAGTCCATACCCAGAATTTGTAACACAAGTAATTTATATTTCTTATTTTAAAAAAAAGCTGCAAAGTGTTATTTCCATATATGCCACATTCAGCCACAAATCTGAACATGTATACGGTGATTAAAAATGTTAATATAACTATATCCAACCATATTTTATTAAAATATATATTTACTATTTAACAAGCTTAAAATAAAAAATAGAAATTCAGTTATTTTAATTTGACCATGCAATGCTCAGTTTTAGCTGTAAATGGGTATTATGTATATTATTATTTTCTTTACTATTCTATAATATTTCATACATACATTACAAATAGAACAAGAAATAATACAAGTTTTCTCATCTGCATTACATTATAACATTAGTAAACATGAAGACAGCGGTTAGGCATGTCCAAGGCATTCAGTACAGGGACAAAACAGTAAAGTTGATAATACAAAGAGCATTTTTCTTTTCCACTAATGTATTAGAGCCTGCAGAGGGTCACTCAAAACTAGGCATGCAACTTCTTTTTGGCCTTGGAAAACACCTGTACCAGCAGTATCAGTTCCCACTGAAGTCAAGGGGAGACAATATAAAAGATTTTACTCTCTTTGGAGAAAGCACCTAGTGTGCCATAAAATTAAAGGGGACTTTTCACCTTAAGAAATAATCCCAAATCCTATTTTATAATATGTCAAACAAAACAAACTTCACTTACAATTATTTCAATCTTGTTTTTTCAATCACAATTCACAACAGCAAGCAGGCAGGTGCCATTTTGTGCCTATGCCCACAATAGATGGTTAGGAGGGAAGAGGGAATGTGGAATGCTGTGACATCTAGGAAGTGCAAAATGGAAAGTGAAAGTAACTGCCTGCTCTGCCTCTATACATAAGCCATAGTGAAGGGGCCAACAATAAATGATTGACAGCTAAGACTTAAACACGTTTATAACAGGTATGGATGTTTTAATAAAAAAGAATTTTGATTTCATGTTTGATTTGGAAAGGACTTTCATTGTACAGCTTTTTATGTTGGGATAACGCCTATGGGGGGCGGCAAGCGAATTGTTTCTACACCCAAGATTACATTCCTAACAGGCACAATTTAACTTGTTTAGGAGGGTAATGAAAACAGCCAGGGAATCTGATCTCCCAGCAAGCCACTCTTCACTTCATGGTGACTAGAGATAGATTCTAGCTTCAAACTTCCAGCTTTACAGATGTGACAACTGTCTCGGGAGCAATTTGAATTGCTAGGGTAATGGTAAAATTCAGGTAGACAAAAAAAAAGGTAGATTATAAAGATTATGGGTAACAAACAGAAGCAAAATAAAGGGGACAAGGCAAGGCGTAGCATATGAAACAATAAAGGGTTATACAAAAATCAAAAAAACTTCATTAATCATAGCTTATGGGGCGTGGCTTGGACACTTAACAAAATGGCAGCTTAACCTGGGAGCTTTGCTCTCCCGCAGCCCTAAAAAGCAATCTATTCAGCTAACATAAGCACCAAAAAAGGAGAGTTACTAATAAGAAACAACCCTCGGGAGCCCAAAGCACAGACTCCCTAGATCAGGACTTGGGCAATGCACCTTGTACAAAGAAAGACCTCCAAGAGCTAAAACAGTTCCTTTTAAAGCTGACATACAATTGGAACTTAGAAACTCACTAGCAGAGATGACCTTTGAACTCTCCTCCATGGATCAAAGATAGTCACTCAGGATCATTAAGACACTCAAGAGAGACTAGCCACCTCAGAAGCACAAATCCAAGACCTACAACAGCAAATCAAAGACCTCCAAGAGACACGAGAAGATCTGGCGAACCTCTCCAGGAGAAAAAATGTACGCATCAGAAATGTCCCCGAAGCGGTCCAATTAAACTCGGTACTTCAAACAAACACTACCGAATATGAAAAGTGGAGATTTGCTTATGGATAGAGCCCATAGGGCATTGCGAGTGAGACCAAAGAAGACCGTCCCCCCTGAGACATTATAGTGCTCTTTCACTATTTTCACACAAAGGAAGCTGTCCTGAAGGCAGCCAGAGAAAAGGTATTGGAACTAGATTGAATTAAACCCAAAATCTATATGGGTCTGGCATCTACCTTGCAAAATAATGGCTAACTGAAGCATTTTGCCACAAGGATATACCCTATAAATGGGGCTTTCCTTTAAAACTTAAATATATATCTACAATGGCACTGCATATACTATAAGAGACCCAGCAGACACCAAGGAGGCTATTAAATATCTAGAAGACCAACGAGAAGAAACGGAAGAAGCAGAATCCTAGATATGGCTTTGTTTCTACAACCACAAGGGCAATTGCGATTGGCGGACTGTGAAATGACTGAACCAAAATTCTGAATTGATAGATTGTTGGACATTGAAAAAAAGCATTGTGAGCATGAATAAGGGAAATGTTGTCTTAGGATAACTAACAGAACTGTCCCTTACACAAGAACCTGTCCACATGGAAGGCCCCCTCATCATCCACTCTATGAGACTGACCCTCGGAAAACTGGAAAGCAGACACGCACCGACCTATCCAGCGGCAAGAAAACCTGACACTAGACATGAGACTCATGATCCAGTCTGCATCTTTCCAGTTGCAGACTGGAGCTGTTTGTTAGTTAACTCTATTTATAGTTGAATGATATGATCGTAGTTTGGTTTTATTTAACTACAATTGGGGCTAGTGGGGGGGGGTTCATACAGGTTCTACGATACCCTGAAGTACGGAAAGTTTCAGGGTCCCCCCAAGCATAAAGGTTTGATTACTCTAGTTAAATCCCTTTCCCCCACCTAGGATGGCAGAGGATCCAATCTACATCCCCACCCAGGGACCCAAGCAGGTCCCTTGTCACCTAAGGTGATATCCCACAACATTAGAGGGATCAATTGCCTGAAAAAAAGGAAAATGGCTCTCACTAATTATGCAAAATTGAATGCAGATGTTGTCTTACTGCAGGAGACCCATTTCTCTTGCTCGTCATTTCCAGAATACATGGACAAAATGTACCCTACATGTTACTTCTCTAATGGTAACACAAGGTCAAATGCAGTAGCCACCCTGATCCAAAAAAAAAAATTACAACTGCAGAATGAAGTCGTAGATCAGGAGGATATGTGATAGCATAGGCTTACTCCAGAACCAATTGGTCACTGTTGCTTCAATCTATGCACCAACTGTCAGAAAGCCAACATTCTTCCAAGGCAGACTGATCATAAGAGGGGACTTTAATACAATAGTACATAATAATCTTGACAGGCCCAGAGATACAGCACCCCCCTGGTGGATTTTTAAGACACTAAACAATTGACGAAACACTGGATCATGGCACTGACAATACATATTTCTCTGCAGTTCATAACTCAGATTCATGCATCGACTTTCTGTTTACCAATGCAAAACAGGTAGCACTAGTGGGAACAGCTAAAATCCATGACATGACATGGTCAGCTACATTCAACTGCTGGGATGCGTTGAGAGGGCGAGGCAATTGGAAACTGAATGACTAAATTTTCACAGATCAGGTGACCTGTACAACAGTTAAGCAGGCTCTGATAGATTACATCAGAGACAAAGATTCCAAAGACATCTCTAGATATAAGATGGGATGCCCATAAGGCGGTCATTAGTGGTGTATTGATAGACATAATGTCAAGAGCCAAAAAATGAAAAAATTACCAAATGAAAAAGATTAAGTCAGTAACTGAGAAATTGCATACAGTGACAACCCAACATAAACAGACCACCACACCAGCAAACTTACATCGAATTAATCAACTGAAAGGAGAACTGACACCACTTTTGGCAGATAAAGCTGCATTTGCTTTAACTAGAACCAAACAGAAATACTTTTGAGTTTGCAAATAAACCCCATACTATCTTAGCACGAAAACTGAAAGCATATAATATGACACATACTGAGGGCCACATCACAAGAACAGTGTAAAGATAACAGAGATGTTTCACAAATTCTACACTGATCTCTATGCAGATGATAAAGCCCTTTTAGCAAGCCAATCATGCCAGTCCCACTTTCTAACAGACTGGAACAAGTCTCCCCTCTCAAGGACACAGAAAGAAAAGTTAGAGGCCCCTATCACATATGAAGAGATCCTGGAAGCTATAAAAAAGGCAAAATCAGGCAAAGCTTCAGGACCAGATGGCTACACAGCCAAATATTATAAGCAGTTCACTTTGCCCTCAGTTAGCTACACTTTGTTAATCCTTCTTGGATGGACACCACCACTCCTCATATGCAATCAGCAACTATCTCTATGATTCACAAGGAGGGGAAGGACCCCTTGAACTGCGAAAGTTACCAACCAATTTCGCTAATAAATGTGAATATGAAGTTTTTCGCAAAAATCCTAGCCACCAGATTAGCTAACTACCTCCCACTACTAGTACATCCCGATCAAGTCGAATTTGTCCCAGGGGACAATTTGACAAGCAGGGGACAACATCAGAAGGGCTATCACCCTGACTCATTTTAGAACACTGAAAGTCCTTGAAACTAACATATTAGCGACACATATAATGATGGCAGTAAAAATGATCAGGCGGCTAACTGGAAATGTACCTCCCTCCCAGGACAACAAGCCCTCATCACCAAAATCAAATGGTTCAGAACAATGGAAACTATTAGGGCACACATGCAAGACATGGGATACGATAACGAATTATTGTGGTTTCCCTGGGCGGAATTTGAAACGGCCCAATTAGAGGCAACTTAACTTGTGGGACTGATTCCTCTGCAACCACCCCCTTGACCCCCCCTGTTTGCTTCCCCAGTTTTCCCCCATATTACATATAGAGTACAGTGAATAGACTGGGCAGTATTTACCTTAAAAGGAAATATTACATAGTTCTCATTTGCAATAAAGAAAGTAACATCACTTCAATTGATTATGATTGGTTATGTAATTTCATATGATGAGACCATGTATATGATTAATAACGTTTACAAATTTGAACTGACATTATATACCTGTTGCATAATGACTCTTGTTTTAAAAGACATCTGAAAATGTTATAAATATTATATAAAAATAAATAATCATATATTATTATCAAGTGATGAGCAATGAGTACAACTCTGCACTCTGTCTGCATTAATCTTTGACTATTTCTTTTTATTTTCAAATTATATTAATACTAATGTTAAAATGTTTTTCTCTCTCAAATACAACAACTAAAAACCCTTTCCCTTATTTTATGCTGCTTAAACTACTAAAACCTCACAGACTACCTTCAATCTGTCTTAAACTCTGCTATTATAATCATCCTGCTTTCACCTAAATCGAAAACTACTCCTTCTTTGATGTTAAAAACGTTATATTGATAACCATTAATCAGAGATAACTTTAGATAAATTTAGTCCTTTATTCCTCCTCATATTTTCACAGGTGCCTTCATATGGTCTTGGTTGCCTTATTTATATTTCTTACAGACACCACCTTTTCACACCACCCACATTTGCCGCCATCTGCCTTCTTTACATTTTTCTTGCTGCTCCCCCTCTATTCCTCTACTACTTGTTATTCAAATTGAAATTCCTAGAGCACTAGCACAATATCTGATTCAATCTTGCACTAAGGGTGGGTATTTACTAAAACTCATATTTTTTATAGAATCAAATTTGACCTAACTCACATCCATGGGGTATATTTATCAAAGATTAAAGTTAGAGATCGCCACAGTCCTCTAGAGTGAAATTCTGCCACTCTCCATTTATTTCTATGGGATTTTTAAAAGAGTATTTATCAATGGGGGAAAGTGAAAGTTCATTCTTAATATAAATAAATAAATACCTCTATTGAAAATCCTATAGAAATTAATGAAGAGTTTCACTCAAGCAGACTGTGGCGATCTCCAACTTTAGTATTTGAAAGAAGAGCAGGACTGTCCGGTACTCAAACAGATCCACAGGACCAAAATATTTTGGGGTCTGGGGCTGGTGCACTCGGACCACATCTACTACTTGGTGAGCTATCCACTTTATATTCTGGGGCACCTTGTTTCTCCTACCATTGTGATCTATAACTTCAATCTTTGATAAATATATCCCTATGAATCACCTTAATTAATCCAAAATTCTGTCTCAACAAAATTGTGTGACAATTCAATAACCTCAACTTTTTTGGATTATTGGACATAACACAACACAGATCACAATGGCAAGAAACATCTTCAAATTGTAAAATGGACATATGCCATTGACTTCTACATGACCTATTGATTTTGGATTTTTAGCAGCTTTGGTGTATAATTAAACCATTTTTTTTCCTCTAAAAATTTGAGTTTTCTCCTTTAAAAACTCAACCATTAAATTTAAGGCTTAAAAAAATATGCCCCTAAATATTCCAATGTGAAAACCAGTCTGAATGTTAGCACTTATTACCCTCTGATTTGTGTCTGAAGGTTACCCACCCATATAAATAATAAGTCAAGGACCTCCTTCCTCTTGTCTCTCTCAACACGTAATTTAATATTTGCATCTGGATATACATTTTGATTCAATGACATATTTAGCACCCCATTTTAATATAAAATATATGCACGCAGTTAATTAGTTAATCTAAATCTTTAAAATTAAAAGAAAAGTTACCTTATCACTGAAAAATTCTTTATAGTATTGCTCATAAAGTTAATCTGAAAATAGTCATAAAACTCAGGGCTGCTACAATTTCTATATATATTTTTTGTGTATGTGTACAACAACATCAACTTATAACAAGAGTGTCCCTTTTTTACATTTAGACAAACGCAGCAAAAAACATAATTTATTATTATTTATTTGAATGTAAGTTTTCCAAACATTTTTTTTTAGATTCAATTTCAAAAATCTTGAACATTTTATTTTAAAAAATGCAGCAGTTAAAACTTGTTCAGCTTCTATGCAAGTAAATAAGAGGTTTATATTCAACATTCAAGCTATTTTAATTTCAGCGTTTTTTTTTTTTAACAGTTGAGTTTTTATAAATGAATGGAGCGATTTTTTATTGCAACTGAGTCTTTTTATGCTAAAAGGGAACTGGGAACTGTCTGATTTGTAGCCAAAGAAAGAAAACGAAATGTTCCAATACCTGGTGGTCCAGTGGCTCTCCATTCATGGGGACGCTGCAATCCTCTTATTTCCTATGGCCCAGGGTCCCCCTTACAAGTTAAAAAAAATTGGGGCCCCAAAGAATATTTATTAAAAAAACATTGGTGGCAGGGGCCTATAGAGTATTAAATTAATACATTGGTGGCCAGGGATTTAAAAAAAAAACACATTGGTGTTCAGTAGAATTGAACTCGTGGCTTCACTACTTCAACTTCGCCTCCTTTCGCGACTTGCCGCTTCAGGACTATGACTGTTCAGCACTTCCGCATTTTGGCTGTTCGGAAGGGAAGCACAGCTTCGGAGCTGTTCAGGGGGGCCCGGCTCTTTCGAAAAGTGCAGCACTGCTGGCCCCCCTTCAGGCCTGGGCCCGGTACACTTTTACCCCCTGTGCCCCCCTGATGGCAGCCCTGCCTACTACTTATTCACAATTACCTACATTCGCCAAACAGGAAGGACATACAACTGTTCAGAGATATTGCCAAAGAACCAGATGTTATATTTGGTGATGGAAATCATCCAAAACCTGTCTACTCAATTTCCAGTAAAGGATATTTTCATGACAGAAACAAGCATATGTGTGTATAAGTGCTACAACAGAGAGCTAAAGCTCTGATCCCATCATATTAACATGTGGATAATCATATATAATATATTCTTAATGTGGTTTTAAAAAATACAAAATTTTAAGTATTTCACTTTAATAATAAATATGAATAAATTAAATGGTTTGAACACCTATATATTTAATTTTAGATTTACATACCATTCTTGCTATAAAAAGTATTTTGTAGCTGAGCAGAAGTGGCTTGTAAAGGATTTATCATTGTCATTTGCCAAAATTAGAAACAGCTTGTCCCGGAAGATAAAACACTGCCAAAAAAAGTCACTCATTCTATAAATATAAAAGAAAGAGAATATGTATTATTTATTTAGTAGTCTTTTAGGTACAAAGGAACATTTTACATTTTTACACTGCATGTTTGTGGGTATAACCTCAGTCAAGCTGAATATTTCAAGCAAGATTAAAATAAAATAATTGATTACAAAGATATTGCTATTTTTTTTATAAAATAATATATTTATCATTAAAATAGAGCAGAAAATAATACAGTGTTCTCAGCATAAAACTGGTAAACATGCAGTTCATCAAGTACACTAACAAAACAAAAAGGTGTTTTTCTCCCAATGTATTTCAGATAAGACAAAATAAGACATGCAACTTCCTATTGGTCTTATTGGAAAATGCCTGTATCAGCATTGTCAAGGCCTAAAGTCTCTAGTAGATTGGAGTTGGGACAAGGAGGAAGCTGAAGTACAGAGAGAATGTAGTCCAATATGTGGTACAAGAAGGGTTAAAAAGATCAAAGTTTGTATCCAGGTAAAAGGGCAGGCAGCAATCAGCATAGTCAGGGGTTGATGCAGAAGGGTGAGGAACTAAAATCAGTCTAATAGCAATTATAAAGCACCCAGGAACTCTCAGGAGAACCTAAACTCAGGTCCTTGGCATTCTTTTATTTCAAATTTGGCGTCAAGCTGCAGCATGATGACATCACACACCAGCTCAATGATGTCACTACGCTTTTACATGCGAGAATCATGGGCTCTGCCAGCTTGGCTGCAGTGCCGAAGAGGAGAGGGCACCATGTCTAGCATTAGCTGAAGAGCCATACTGACCAGCCTGTGGGGTATGAGGGCATTATTTCTACAGCCAAGAGTGTAGAATGGTAATGGAAACCACCATTAGGGAATCTGATCTCTCTCCATGTCCTGAATTGTTCAGGATGCAGGAAGCATCACCAGATACTGCCACGCAATGCTAAAAATTCTGATCAGCAACAGTGTAGAAGTCGTGTTTTGTTATAGAGCTGAACTAGGAAAGCCATAGACTACTTACGGCACCAATACTTACCATATAAGTGAGCATAGCAAGATTGCTAACTAAATCAAGAGTTGAGAAGTAGCCTTTTATTGCAAAAAATAAAAGATAACTGTGGGTAATAAGCTGATAAAATGTAGTGAGGCATATTGGAAAAGGTTGTGTGGAAAAGCACGCACTCCTACGACCATGTTTGTTAAAAATAGATGTTTATTCCAAGAATAAAAGCAAACGTCCTGACGCGTTTCCTATCCAAAGATATGTAGTCATAGGCACAAATACAAAAACAAACTGTTACATTTTTAAACCTCCAAAGAGGAAATGACGAAGAAAAACATTTAACCCTGTGGTACAAAAATGCAATGTCCAATATTCTAACATCATAATCATATAAAGAATAAAGTATAAAGTTTTCATTTAAGGAATGGACATCGTTCCCAATAAATTGATTTTTAAACAAACGGGAAGTATAAATATAACTAGAATATCAATTAACTATTGAGTGTTCATAAAACCATTAAGTATACGTTCATTATAATAAGAGGTTTAAGGCTTTCAAAATATTTTGTTTTTTGTTTTCCAATTACTAAATTTACAGATTTTCAATCTTTAATTTTTAAGGTTTTAAATTATTGTAAACAAATTATATAAATAAATAGAGCTTATTAAATTAATGAATTTTTCAGATTCTTATAAAATGTTGCACAAAAATAATTAAATTAATCAACAGAGCATTACTCCATGTTTTATCATTAGTCGTTCATTATTAAATTCATCAATCAGATGTAAAAACAAAAAACATTAGATCAATTCATAAGTATACATACAAAACATACAAAAATGGCATCGAATTCATTTATTTAACACGTAACACAATTAAAGCAGTGTGCTCACTTAATTAAGCCGACAACAAGGAATCATTTCCATGGCTTAAAAAATGTTGCACTGCTTAGGCAGCCTAACAACCAGCCAAAATATATTAAGATGCAGCGAGCGGGTTAAGGTTAAAAACTGCAAACCCACAAAGACCACATTGCTATACGAATGTCTGTGTGTGAATAAAATATGCAGTGTTTTTGCTGGAAAAGAGCTATGCCTGTTGTATCTCAGATACATTATGTACACATGAATTGACCTAAGACCCTTCAAACTTCCGAGCTTAAAGTGTATGTGAAATTTGACCTAATGTCAATGTATGCCGACATGACATATATCTATTTAGTGAACTCCACCATTAAATGGAGCCAAACGTACTGAAACAGATTTATTAGGGGGTATATCGAAGAGGAATGAAAGGTGATGAGGAAAAAAGACTATCCATTCAAGTGTGGTGAACGTGAGTCCATAAGGGGGAGTCTGGAATTCCTAGCGGGTTGGAAACATTCTCAGTGTGTTAAAAAAGGTGATTAGAATTATATGGAAATCACTGGTAAAATAGCTGGATAGAATGTGGTCTGATTCAAAGACCAAGTATAAACTTTGACTTTGAACCACATGTAAACTGCATCAACGATTTATCTTGTGTGGGCCTCAACGTACTGGAGAACATGTTTGTGTTAAGTGTACCTTGCTATTTATGGAAGTGTTCTATCTGGAAATGGCATAGTGTGGGTTCAAAGAACAAAGTAGTTGACCACTAGCAAACTATTGGTCAATCTTACCTACCTACCCATACCAACTATTACTTTTTGGTACTCTGTAATGGTTTCTCAGGTCAAAATGTCCAAAGTACAATTGCTATGTGTTTGATAAACTTACGTGGCATTGTTATTTGTGGTTGAATTGGTTCCATATGTGGTTTTCTTAGGTTAAAATATCAATGCACAATTGCTATGTGTGTAATGCACTAAAGCAGTATTTCTATGTGTGCTTCCATTTATTTGTGGGCACGGTTTCCCCAGCAATACATATAGTATGAGATCAGCAACACATCCCACATTGTGCCAAATTCAATTCAGTGAGAAAAAGGTTTATCACGAGAAAAATTATAGAGGAGATTCAATTTGATATGTAATTCAATTCAGAAAAACGTATATCGATGTTTTTCACATGAAAACTCTACCGAAGTTTATGGAAAAAACTGGAACTGAATTTGGAGAAAAATGAGATGAGAATTGAATGTCATCCATGAGTTTTCGTATCATGAACCATGAGATTTTGTTCTCACTGAATTGAATGTAAAAGATTATTAAGGCATTAGCTAGATTAAGCTGCCAGGCAAGAGACTGTGATGTAAATTAAACTTTGGTAATTTAGCAATGTTTATGGGTTTAGTCCTATTTTACTCCTATTTTACATGTATGTTTTATTTTGTTATTTAAAAAAAATGTATGTACCTAGAAAGCATAGGAAGCAGTTCAGCTGTATATTTCGCAACTCTTAATTAAAAATAGTCATAAAGGTAGAATAATCACAAACAAGGCATAAGCATAGTAAAAAGTGAAGTCTATAAAACTGTTTTTGACTTAAATGTTAACAAGAATAAAGGTAAGATTCTATGCGTGCGTTAAGTACTAATGCCAGTGATTTGCCAATATTAAGGGGGGGGGAGTCCGAATGTTAAAAACCTGAATTTTTTGAGATTTATTCTACCCCGAGGATAGAAAAAGTCTGAATCCGAAAATCCGTCATCTTAGACCTGCCGAGGTTGTATATAAGTCAATGGGAGAGATCACTATACTATTTAGAATTTTCTGTGCTCTAATTCTAGTTTGCTCTGACTTTTTTTTAAATAAAATTATCAGAAAATTTGAATTTGTTTAGTTTTAGAGATTTTTTCAAACTCAACTAAACTTGCATTTTAAAAAAGCACAAATGTCTACATATTTATTAAAAGATCCGAATATAATAAGTAGGAAACAATGGAACATGAAACAAATCCAAATAAGAATTCGAAAACCTTGAAATGTGATTAAAAATGTAAAAAAAAAAAAAAACTCTAAAAGCTCAATGCAAATAAAGATTTTACAATTTGCAAAGGACATCTCCAACTGACTTCTACATGTCCCTGTCGGCTTTTAGATGAAGTAGTTTTGTATTTGAGTTTGTCTTGGTTTTTTACACTTAATAAATATTGAACTGTTCATGGTTTAGAGTAATTTGTTAAATACACAATTTTTAAAAATTGGATTCAGTGAAAGTTTTAAAAATGGATTTGTTAAAATCAGCCCCTTAAACGCTGTTTATATTAGGAAAAGGAGACAGGCCAGAAGGTGAAAACACCAAAGACTATCTCTACTCCTATCCTTCTTCTCACAAACAAATTATTCTTCTTTCCAGCAGAACTTTGAGGTAGACCTATTTAAGGAAACAGATGCTGTGTCAAATAATGAAGTGCCCAAAGGCGCCTTACAAAACAGAGAAAGGTTATTGGATCTAAAGAAATCACTAAAAGGGCAGATGTATTTATAATGATTATATAGTTGCATAATCTAGGCAGAATGACTAGAACCTACCATACCTTTTATTGTCATGTATAAAATCTAGGCATTTAACAATATTTTTGTGGGTACATACTAACATACAATCATTCTTGCATTGCCTATTTATATATGTATATATTTGTTTGTATATATTTTTCAGGCAATTAAATAGCAGCACAGAATCATCTGCCTTCACGTCAATCAAAATAGTGAAGTGAAAACTATAAAAGACTAGACTGAAAACATTCATTGCATTCATCCTCTTGTTGTTTGTTAAAAAATTAAAGCGTTTTTTCTCTTATTCCAACAGAAATAATAACTGCTTTTGTTTTCATTTGTTTCCATTTCCAATTCATTTGCTCAGGAGGTGCATCTGGCAGCGTGCGTCAACCATCTGCAGAAGCAAGGGCCTTGAATTCTTATTACTTTGCTGTAAAAGTGATTTTTCATATGAAAACAAATTAAACAATTCTTCCCTTTTCTTGGCTTTAGGTTTAGTTTTGGCATAATAGCCATAGCAACTTAAACTGAATTCAAAACAATTTATTGTTCTGCCTCTATGACATTATTTAGAAATGTGTAAGGTTACACTGAAAATTTCTACTATCTGTTTCCATTAAGTCCTACCTTGGTCACTGGCTTAACACCTCCCATCTTTGAAATGCAAGGTGAAATACATATTTTCTTAAATGTGGCAACACCTGCAGGGCTTTCTGAATGACCCCCTTTACATACTCCATACTGCTTTATGATTTATGAAAGTAAATCGTTTTGTAAATATAGTGCAGAACTAACAACAGCAGTTCATTAAGGTAAAATCCAGCATTTTCAGGAATTCGTATTTCTCTTCACTCGTACAATGCACAAATATTATGCAAGGTTTTACAGAGAATGCTTTATCATTCACTTCATTCCCTGCTCCAGTAGAGCTTATAGTCTAATCACACTGCCACAGACACACAGAGATGTAATGGGGCCAGTTTTATCGGCTAATTAACTTACCTATATGTTTTAAGAATGTGGCTGGGAGTCAAGGATCCAGAGGAAATGAACCTTGACGATGCATCTCACTTATAAAATAGGTGTAGCTACAAATTAGGCTGGATTCATAAAAGTCAGCATCTGCCCGAGAACAACAATCTGCTAAACCTTTGCTGATCTGGGCTTAGTAAATAACATGTGCTAGAGTCCTGCGCAGGTCCATTTTTTGGGACCCGAACCCGACCCGTACCCGCACCCTGCAATCCGCAATCCGCACCCGCATTCTTACCCGCATGGACAAACAACCCAACCCGACCCGCAAGTACCTTCTCTGCAACCCGGACCCGCGACCCGCTGACCATCAAGAATCAGAAAGTGTTGTCATTATAAACCGGAAGTGACATCATTGGAAGTAGATATGATCAGAAAAAGGGGAGTACAACCGGAAGTGCTGTCATTGTGTACCGGAAATGACATCATCGGAAGTGGACATGACCAGAAAAAGGAGCAAATACTGATATTGAGAAGACCCGCAACCCGACCCGCAACCCGAAAAAAACCCGCAGAACCGCCGACCCGCGGGTATACCCGCACCTTGAACTTCAACGAAAAACCCGCATTTTACGCCAGGTTTATGTGGGTAACCCGCGGGTACCCGACCCGCTGCAGGACTCTAACATGTGCATCACAGACGCATAACAACAGTGCGCAACCCACGCACTTGAAAAATAATCGGAGGGCCCGGCGCACATAGGGTGGGGGATTTCAACACTATAGAGGAAGGTACACCAGTGCATCACATGTTGAAACTGCATTGTGTGATTTCAGGCCAATCTATTACAAGGGGCATAGATCTGTACATGCAAGGTGCTCCTACCTATATACCACGCTCCAGTGCTGCCCAGTAGTCCATCACTGTGGAAAATATTGCAATTTGCACTGGATTTATCAAAAGTCGAGTTTTATTAGTTTTCACGATTTAAAAAAAAAAAACCAGCCAAAACACTTGAATATACTCAAGGAAATTCCTTGGAACATTGAATAGGTTGGATAGGTTGGATTTATGAAATAAAAAAACTCTGAAACCTCTCAACCTCGAAAATTAGTAAATAGGCCTCTACAACTGGCTCAGCTCCCCTGTTGGTAGCCATGAGAATTCTGAAGGGAAGAACATAAGAGAGCCCAATTAATTCTAGCAATGCAATTTGGGGTTTGATGCAGCAAGTTGTGAGACTAGAAATCACCCTTGAAGATGTTTTTCATATCTGTCATTTTGCTTTGTTTCTCATTTTTTCTATTACTTATATTTCATTCCTGGCTATGGTAGGATCAGTCAGATCTTAGCAAGGTAAAGGTTAGTTTTAAGTTGGACACACCCCTAAAAAAGTGTTTGTTGCAGGAAATTTCTAAGATAGTTTGGACTAGAAATCTAAGGATAGGAGTTTGCATACTGCCTATTGAAAATAACCTTGTGCACTTCAAAATGTATGGCATTGGCATATAACGACATCCTCAGCATATGTTAAAGCATATATCTGGCATCACATCTGCTATATTTGTTTTCAGGCCCAAGGTTAACAAGCTCTGCTAATGCCAGAGTATCAATCAGATCCATCTACCAAGTAAAAATATTTGACTTAGAACTAAAGCTTAAAAATTTGTAGATTCAAGCAAAAAGAAATATGGGTAAAAATGTTGTATTTATATGCTGAGCTGTACAAAATAAAATGGCTTCAAAGTTGTCCACAGGAGTTCACCACATGGATGGATGTTGTTAGGCCTGCTATGTAAATCTGGCCTTGCTTTTGAGTCAGTGGCACTGCACATGCTCAGTATGCTTTGCGAACCTGTTGAAAAGCTAAGCCTAGCAGGTTGTCAAAAATCATTAGACAGACGTTAAGATTTGTCTATCCTACAAACTGATGCAACATGACTGATGCACTGGATTCTGAGCTGTTTTCTAATGCAAATCTAAAAATTAGCCTTGCATTGAGAATTTTATATTCTATATCTACTTTATATTGTGTGTCAAACCCAAACAACAAAAAGTTCAGGTAACACAACATCATTCCAGAGCATGTGCCTCTTAACAAGCAGAAAAGAGAATGAAAATATGGTGGTTTTGAACACGCAATTGTACATTATAAGATATGAAAAGCTTTATATTTCAGCTACAAATGCTTCTTGTTCACACACTTAGCACAACACATCTCTGGTTTATTTGTTCATTCATCCAGCAGCGTGCCGCTTTTCAGACACACAATATTTTCTTATTTAACAGACTAAATTTAATTTACACAAAGCAAAAGCTCTCATCCAGGCACGGTGAATCAAATACAATCATCCACCTATTTTTAATGTACTTTAACTACGATATTTAAGCAGACAGCCACAAATAAATATAAATTTATGATGGAACTGAATTCTTTATGAGGCATTGGTGGATGTGACAAAGTGAATAAAAATAACAATACCGCATTTTACAGACAAAGAGGGTGAATGAATAATACTGGTACAGAAAATGTTTAGAAGAAGTGGAACACTCTATTGCCTATAAATTGTTTTATTTTAATCTTCATTTGGATGATATTTAAGTTTTGTCAGAAATATTAAATGTTTTTTGAACCTCAATTTGTCTGCTATAGACTTGGGGGCAGATTTACACAGGGTCTAATATCCGACACTGCCGAATGTAAATCCTTCGACTTCGAATATCGAAGTCGAAGGATTTACCGCAAATAGTTTGATCGCACGATCAAATGAAAAATCGCTTAGATTTTTTAAATCCTTCGAATCGTTCGATTCAAAGGATTTTAATCCATTTTTCTTCGACCAAAAAAATATTAGAAAGCCTATGGGGACCTTCCCCATAGGCTAACATTGTACTTCAGTAGGTTTTAGGTGGCGAAGTAGCGGGTCGAAGTTTTTTTTAAAGAGACAGTACTTCGACTATCGAATATCGAAATTTATCATGTACTGTCTCTTTAAAAATTCGACTTCGACCATTCACCATCTAAAACTTGCCGAATTGCTGTTTTAGTCTATGGGGGACCTCCTATGACCTATTTGGAGTCAATTGGTGGATTTTGAAAAATCAAAGGGTTTTTTTTGGGAAAAACTTTGAATCGAATTCGATCAAATGCGCTATTCCTTCGATTCGTATTATTAGAATTCGTCCGAATACAGACCTACTTGATCAAAGACGGACCTATTCAACCAAAAAAAAAAAAACTTTAACTTAATTTCGGTTGGTCTTTTTGAATTAGAATTTTGAAGTTTTTTCAATTCGAAAATTTGACTCTTGATAAATATGCCCCTACATGTGGGCAGGCTGGATTACATTGAAATTATGATATCATGCCAGCATAGTATGTCTGCTATGTTTCATCAGTTTGGGGACAAAAAAAATCCCTTGGAGTGGTTGGACAGATCTGTTCTATGTTGGCATGTCAGTACACAGAAGCATTGTTTATCTTCGTACCCCTTATTTGCACATGTATGTATGTATATTTTTATTTATATAGCACTCCTTATGTATGCAGCACTGTACAGAAGAATAATAAACTAATAGATCAAACAGGGCATCATTACAATAATATATATATATCTCCACACATAGATATACAGTATTTGGTTTAGATAAGAAAGAAGAAAGGTCATGCATTTATTAAAACTAAGCAGCGTTGAATATATTTTTGATGCGATAAAAGCAAAACCACCATTAGAGAGTTAAGAAGTTAGAAGCATTTTAATGGTTTGGTCAGATGAAACCTTCTTTGTAGTGTAAATGCCTTTGGTTTCCTTGAATAATAAAGCACTGTATATAAAATAAAAATGGAGCCTTTTGGCTTTCCCTTTTTGAAGGAGTTTGAACACATATATTGTATAAAAATGCCTTTCAGAAACAAAAAGGAGCATTAGCAATTTAAAGGATTAACTGTTGATATGCCATTGGATGCAGCCTGAGGCTTCTTGCTGTGATGAACTGTTATCCCAGAGACTTGAATGTATTATAATATAATGTACACTGGTTTGCACATGTAAGATTGCCGTGTTTGCTTTAGAGTCTCTAATATATCTTTTAAATAATCCTCTTTGTAGCATTGAAGAGTTCTGTGTGGTAGGACTCTATGGCTTACTTACTTACTTCTGTCACACTACTTGTCCTTACCTTACTTGTCCTACTTCTCTTAGTAGAAGCTGCCTGAGGTGGCAGGACTTAAGGAGAGGGGTTTTCTGGGGAATGTAGTATGTGTCCTGTGTAACAAGCTAAAGCTAGATAGCAGGTAGATGCTATATGCAGGTATTTGGGTTAGCCAATTATTTAAACATGTAATAACTAGTACTAACTAATAATTTAAATAATCGGCATACAAAATTTATAAATGCACAAAAAGAAAGGTTAATCGACGTTTCAATCTCACGCAGAGACCTTTATCTGCAGTGAAGATAAAGGTCTCTGTGTGAGATATATATATATATATATATATATATATATATATATATATATATATATATATATATATATATATATATATATATATATATATATATATATATATATATATATATATATATATATATAGTGACATAGTACCGCACTCAAGATGTATATATTGAGTGCGGTACTATGTCGCTTTATTTCCCTTATTTACCAGCACCCAGGCATATATATATATATATACTCACACATACATATACCGTTCCCTGTCTAATTAAAGCCTTAACTCATCTATTTAATCTCTCGCTCTCAACTGGAATCTTTCCTTCTCAACTAAAACATGCACTTGTCGCCCCAATTCAGAAAAAAAAAACACTTTTGATCTGTTCAATCTTGATAATCTCTGAACTATCTGTCAGGGGCCTTTCAGAGAAGTCTGGACCAAGGAGGAAGCTTAGGGGTTTAAGTCCAAGTTTGTGGTATCCAAAGGGGTCAGGTGTAAGTGTAGTCAAGTTCAGGCAAGAGTTCAATAAGGCAGGTAGCAAGAATCAGAATCAGGCTCTAGCAGAGGGTCAGGAACAGCAATTTGGGAATTGACGAAACCCAGGAATGCAAATCAGCAATTCCTATTATCGGGAATTGAACCCTTGACCTGGAAGCCCTTTTATTTTCGTGCCGGATGTGTGACCTCATTGCGACGGTGTCAAGACACTGGCGTCGGCCCATGTGGTTCATGGGCACAGCCATTTTGGATGGGACACCACCAGAGACGGAAGCACCACGGGTGCTCCTGACAGTACCCCTCCCCAGGGGGGCCACTGGACCACCACCTCATGGTTTCTTTGGAAACTGTTTATAGAACTCACGTACCAGTCAAGTAGCATGGACATCAGCCTGTTGAATCCAAGAGCACTCCTCAGGGCCGAAACCCTTCCATTGGATAAGGAATTCTCTACTTCGTATTCTTGTTGACCATCCATGGGGACAGAAGAGATTGTCCCAAAGAGAAGCGATTAACGATTGCCGGTTTCACCAGAGATACATGCAACACATTAGGGATTCGCGTCTGATAGCCACAGAATTAACAATATCCACAATGGAGAACGGACCAACAAATTTTGGACCCAACTTGGGGGAAGGAACTTTTAGATGAATATTTCTTGTCGAAAGCCACACTTTGATGGTATCCATCGTAGTGGATGTCCAGTAGGATAATTGGACATAAAACTTGTACTTTTTGTTTTTTGATTTTTCTTCATCGTCCTTTTGAGTTTTTTGTATTGCATTATAGCTATGTATGGATCAGCGCATGGGGTTAAATGTTCTTAATGGGTGGGGCTTGCCTTTGTTTATTAAATGGTGTTTTGTGGGTTAACCTTGTGCTTCTGAGGAATTGGCGTGAAGTCATAAAAGTGTCAAGTGGGGTATGATACACTACTGCGAGTGATTAACTGTTTTAAATATATTTAATAAAATGAGGATTTTATTTCTAAAGCTGCCTGGTGCTCAATGAAATCTGCAAATCTTATATACAAGTTCACTAGGATCTGGAGGTGTGGTCATGTGTGAGCACAGGGAGCTTGTTCATCCTTCAGGGTGGAAGTGGGTGAGTGCTCTCCTTCTTGGGTTTGTGGGTGCTACCCCATCCAATAGAAGGCTATTGCAAATACAAACCGTACAAAATTACTATCATTTTGAAAAATTGCTTCTCCCTGGTTTTTTTCCACAACAAAATGAATCATTAATCTCTATTTGACATTTCTTTTTAAGCTACAGTATATTGAACTGAAATTATGGGGCAGATTTATTAAAAAAAATTGTTATGGATCATTTTATTCTGATTGATCCCTAAGAATTTTGGAATTTACAAATGTAAAAAAACAATTCAGAATAAATTGTTCTGAACTGATCTAATACAAATCAATCAGTTGAGAAAGGCTGACTGTTCTTTAGTTCAATCAGTATTGATACATACTGTATATTGATACTAATCAAATGAACAGGAAAAAAACTTTGGAAAAATGATAACATTGCCCATAACCTTCTAGGGGATTTGGCATTTCAAATGAGTTGTTGCTTTGGGGGGGTCTACTGTTTTATATCCCTGGAAGGTTTACACAATATTACATTTAGATTATATAGACCAGTTGAATAAATTCCTAAAAAGTAGTATTCCATATTAAACATTTGATATACTGTATCTGCACCTATGTACTTCACGGTGACTTTTTATATAAAAAAACATACAAAATAATAGGGATGCACCGAATCCACTATTTTGGATTCAGCCGAACCCCCGAATCCTTCGTGAAAGATTCGTCCGAATCCCGAACTGAATCTGAATTGTAATTTGCATATGCAAATTAGGGGTGGGAAGGAGAAAACATTTCTACTTCCTCGTTTTGTGACAAAAGTCAAGTAATTTCCCTCCGCGCCCCTAATTTGCATATACAAATTAGAATTCAGATTCGGTTCAGCCAGGCAGAAGGATTTGGCCAAATCTGAATCCTGCTGAAAAAGGCCGAATCCTGGCCGAATCCCGAACCGAATCCTATATTTGGTGCATCCCTACAAAATAATTATCAAGCCAACTAGTTCAATGTTAGCATCTTTCCAGATACATGCTTCTTTTTTATTTATAGTACAAATCCTCCTATAAATTGTTTCTGCACTTGGGTCCACAGGTACTAAATTGAGTATGAAAAATGAATCCACAAATGACAAGCTCGGATCATCTCAAATGTTATAATTGCAATTTAAAATCATATTGGGGAATATAAAAATAGCAAAAGGCATTTTACATATTTGTGTCTACATTTTATGGCTATTCGTTGACCAGATCTGGTAATGATACGTATAAATAAAATATTGCATTATTTATTTTTGCACAATTCCCTTTAAACCCCATTTACTATATTCCTCTGTTTATGGCTCACAAATATTGCAATATAGTCAGCCAGATCAGCTATTCGAGCTTTAATTTGCTGACATTGTTGCATGCATGGGGTCAGAGGCAATCATTTAGAATCTAAATGTATTGAAATGATTACTGAAACAGAAAATATGATTTTTACCCCCACCCCATTGATATCTGTGGGAATAGGCTTGCTAAAGAGAAAGAATTTGGGGACATACTCCTAATGAAATCCCTTGGCTATGTGGTATGAATGTGATCCTATCATTTAGGCCAATAAAATGCAGTAATCTTGCCGCATCATGAATGAATACATTCATTATCCTTAATGCTTGGGACCTGTGTTTTCCGGATAGGAGTCTTTGTATAATTTGGATCTCCAATCCTTAAGTCTCCTAAAATTAATTTAAACATTGAATGAACCCAATAGGCTGGTTTTGCCTCCAATACAGATGAATTATATCTTAGTTGTGCTGTTTTCTAATTACAGAGAAAAAGGAAATCATTTTAAAAAAATTGCATTACTTATATAAAACAGAGTCTATGGGAGACAGCCTTCCATGCTTTCCGGATAATAGATACTATACCGGTCCTGTAATTGGCAGTACTTATAATTATTATTTCTATATTGATAAAGTATATGACAACTGTCTTCATAGTATATATTGTATTGTATGTGGAACAAAGGTAGCACTAAAAAAAGGCCCTCTGTGCTTATTTTTCCCACAGTCTACTAGTAATGGGCGAATATGTGCCGCTTCGAAAATTTTCCGTGAAACTCGTGAAATAATTTATAATAATAATTTATAAGTGATCAACAATTTTTATACGCGCGACTATTTGGTCCAAATGCATTAAAGTCAATGGGAGTCCGAATAGTTTTGCCGTGCAACAATTTTTATGCGTGTGACAATTTTGACGCGCGACAATTATTTTTAAACGTGCCCGTTTTTTTGCAGCAAATTGTCGCTGCAGTTTCACGTGTTAATTCGATGGCGGGGAAACATGGAGATATGTTAGTGTCTGCCAAATTTATTCGCCCATCACTACAACCTACAATAGCCATATTGGACTTTTGCATTACAAAAACTGGAACAGGGTGTCTCATTACTCAACTCTACTAATCTAGAAATTAATTGGAAAAGCTATGGAGTAAAGAGAGGAGCGCCCGGTGTGAAAAGCTCAGACAATGTTGTTTTTGTGTGTAGCCAACTTGTAGTGGAATGAATTACAGGAAATCTGCAGCCAAACAGAGACTTGGAATGTCCCCAATGAAAATGTTAAAAGAACCAACTGTCATTTTCAATAGGAATAGCAGTAAACTGCATGAATGTGTCTCTATATGGATTGTGGTGGTATAATAGTATGGAAAAAAAATTCTGTCCAGTAATTTTGAGCAATCAGTCAGCTTTTACATGGGCAATTAGGATGATGAAAATACATTTTTAACTGTACAATATTCCATACATCTTACTTACTGTATTTAGATTGTGTGAGACTGGTTCTGCATACCTTTTAGACTGGGAACTAACAGTTTGCAATTGGTAAGCCCCTGATTTCCATTTTAACCAGCTCATGTTTCCATAGTTCCATATTCCTTTGGCATAGGGCAAAGGGAACATAATCTTTAGGCACATATCCTTTTCCTTAGCAAGGATATAATAATGGCACAGTGGGTAGGCTTGAAAATGACTGGGAGGCCAATGAAATATAAGAACCCCTGTGTTGATCTGAATGATTCCCATTCAAGATGGTTCTGTTTGAAATGTCACTGATCGTTAGAACCTGCTAAAATGGAAATTGGTAAGGGGTCTGTTTTCCATATCGTTGCAATTCTACATCCAGACAGTTCTTAGCTATTCACAGCAGCTTTTCAATCTCGCCACACTACTACAAACTGAGAATCCAAAAGACTGCAAAATTGGCTGATGTCTTCTGACAAGTCTAGGCTAGCATGGACAGAATTTAAATTATAACTCTTGTTTTTATTGTAATTTGATAAATCACTAGTCTGAGAAAAACCACAAATCAGCTGCCACTGCTGTTATATTTCAGTTTGCCAAGTTTCAGAGGCCAGAAGGCACATAAAATCCTTTTTTTATTGCAAGAATGCTCACAATACATTTAAAGCAACCTTATTCAAAGTATTCCTTCTGTTCTACTGTCATGCAGTTTAAATGGATACAGACATGATCATTTTTATTTACTGCATTTATTAACTGTATCTTTTAATTGCAGACCTATACAACTTTTGCAATTTACTTTTACAATTACCTATATTAGCTTCTTTTCATTTTCATGATATTGGCAGTTTTACACAGCTAAAATTATGAATTGTAAGCACACCCTGTTGATCCATCCAGCCAGCCACCAGAAGGTTAATTAATGACAAAGGAAGAAGGACATCCTTTTGATGCTTGTAAGCTAGAATCTATCACTCAATGCAATAGGAGAAATAGATTACAGAGAACAAAATGACTTCTCAGTCTCTTTTTTCCCACCTTCTGTGTACCTTCTCCTTACAGGTGTATCAGTCTACTGACTTCAGTCCTATCCTTTCCAGACTCATCCACTTATCTCACTGCTTTATATCAGTTGCTTCCTTATCCAAACCCTTTTACTGGCACCCAATTAGATTTTGAGTTGACTTCATATTATCAACATTCACACTCAGGGGCACATTTACTAAGGGTCGAATATCGAGGGTTAATAAACCCTCGAATTCAACCCTCGAACTAAAATCCTTCGAATATCTAATTCGAAGGATTTACCGCAAATCCTACGATCGAAGGAACAATGAAATCCTTTGAATCGAACGATTCGAAGGATTTTAATCGATCGATCGAAAGATTTTCCTTCGATCAAAAAAACCTTAGGAAAGTAATGGGGAAGGTCCCCATAGGCTTACATTGTACCTCGGTAGGTTTAAACTGCCGAAGTATGTAGTTTTTTTTTAAAGAGACAGTACTTTGACTATCGAATGGTCGAATAGTCGAACAATTTTTAGTTTGAATCGTTCGAGTCGAAGTCGAAGTCGTAGTCGAAGGTTGTAGTAGCCTATTCGATGGTCGAAGTACCCAAAAAAATACTTCGAAATTCGAATTTTTTTTACTTTGAATGCTTCACTCGAGCTTATTAAATGTGCCTCTCAGTGTAAAAAATGAGGAAACCAATCCCTGCATCTAAGATCTGATCTCAAAATACATTCTTTAATACTCCCTATGCTCTACTTCTAATTTTTCTCTCTCTTTTATTGTTTCTCAGCTGCAAGACTTCTCTTGAGCCTGTTACTGTCATGTCCTACAAGGAGATTCCTTTTCCTCCAAGTCTAAAGACCCATCTGTGTAAAAAAGAATATTTGATGATAGTGATTCATTTTTTTAGCAGACCAAAGCCTAGGCAGTCATTTCTATTTGCACTTTGTTGAGGGACTCCACTTTTTTGGCGTTTGGAATAGTTGTAGCTCCATGGATGTGGGACAAAACACTTGAAATTCTCTTTGCATTAGCTTGAAGGGTAATTGTGCATCCACCTGGAAGTGTAGGGACATTTGCTCATCAAACCATTGTCACTTGGAAAACATATTAATGAGCATGTTCTGGAATTTTCATTCAAGTCAATGGGCTGGTGAACTTTGTTTCCCGAACATGTAGCAACAAATTGACCAGGTGACAAAATACTACATATTATCCCACGTTGCTCCTAGGGCAATGACCTAAGGCAAGGGATCCTTTTTTGGATGCAGGAAATCATGCTTCCTCTATGAGATAATGAACCCAAAAATATCTTTTCATTGCTGTGAGCAGGAGTTGTAAACCACTTCAATCATGTGAATTATAAATTACATACAAACACATTTCTCTTGCAATTACACGATTGCGAGAAAGTTTTTTTAACTGCAGTGATTGTTGTTTGCAGCAATGAAAGAATTGAGTAATTTCAGCCACTTTGTTGCCTGTGGGAAATATCATTCCCTGCCCTGTGTGCTATTGACCTCAAAGCAAAAGTAAGTGGCAATATTGTTGACTTCTCGTCAGCAGGGTTTGTAAAACAGATATTACTTGTAGTAGAAATACAGTAGCAGCATACTAATATCACCAGAACTAAAGTGTTTGCAGAAGAGGACAGCTAAGATGCAGGGACAGTGAATCCAGTGAATTAAATCGTCATGATTTTGGAGGACAACTGAATAACCTTCTCCAGATCATAATTGAAGAAATAAGTCCTTAAAAATGTCATGTCTGTCAAACCACCAGAATTCAACAGGATATCACCTTTAACTCAAATTTTGTCCTGACTATACAGAAAACGTATAGTACTGTAAGGATTGGAGGTAGCAAAACGGACACCACCTGACCTTAGCAGAGAAATAATTTTCTTCTCTTGTATATTACTTATTACTTATTACTTATAGGCAAATACAGGCTATTCAGACTGTCATAAAAATATGTGACTTGTGATTAGGTTTTGTAGTACCATGAATTAGCTAGTGACTTAATTGTATCTGGGTATCTGGGTGCATAACTCCCTACATGACTGATGAACATGGCATACGAATCCAAGGAATGTGTTATCGTTTAAGGATTAGGCTGCTAGTAATTTCTAGTTAGGTGAACAATACTCTGCTTAATCATTTCCCTTGTCATACAATCAAAGCTCTGCTCCATGGTGAGATTATACATTTAGCTGTGGAAATAAGTATAGGAAATCCTGGCAGACATAAACATATCATTAAGTCATATCATTTTACAGACCTATTTTTTTCTATTTCAGTCAGTAGTGTGCTAAGCAAGCGACTTATAATAATAATGTTTGAATTCATTGGGTTAAACAAAACCTATTATGGCAATGCAAAGGCAAAACTTTCCATTTTCCACTTGAAGCTCTCTATCTCTACCATTTTTGTCTGGGGATACCTACTCACAGTATCCTACATCCTGGGGCAGCCCATTGTGTATCTGCACTACCCCAGGAGAAGGAAAGAAGGCAGGCTAAAGGGGAATCAAGATATCAAGTGGAAAATAATAGTTGACGTAAAGCTTTTTGGTAGGGTCCATCCTGTTTATGAAACTCTAGTAAGTGGGAAGGTGCCATGGGTCAAATAAATACTATATAGCCCAGATGAAAAGTAATATGAACATTTTACTCTGTTTATTATCTAACAACTTTTTTATTTTAATCATTGGTGCTATCCATATTAATGTTCGATTACCCAGAACGTCAACAAGGCTGATACTCCAGGAAAGATCAGTTAAATGCAATATGGAAACTGAGGCATTAACAAAAGTTTTAAAGAGACAAATGTAAAAAAATGTAAAATGACAAATGTAAAATAATGCAAATAGGGTTCAGAAATCCCAAAGCTGGGTGTAGACTGTGGAAAGGGGATATATAATGTTAAAAGTTACCAGGCAATGTCATAAGAAAGTGGGAAAGCAACTGAATGAAGCACAGAGGAAGGAATTAGTAGTAGATACATATAGGATCCGTTATCCGGAAACCCGTTAACCAGAAAGTTCCGAATTACGGAAAGGCCGTCTCCCATAGACTCCACTATAATCAAATAATACAAATATTTAAAAATGATTTCCTTTTTCTCTGTAGTAATATAACATTACTTTGTACTTGATCCCAGCTAAGATATAATTAATTCTTATTAGAAGCAAAACCAGCATATCGGGTTTATTTAATGTTTACATGATTTTCTAGTAGACTTAAGGTATGAAGTTCTAAATTATGGAAAGACCCGTTCTCCGGAAAGCCCCAGGTCTTGAGCATTCTGGATAATAGGTCCCATACCTGTATTACAAAATTTGACATTATGTGGGCAGACTAGATGGACTAATTACGCTATGTTTTTTAACCCAAAGGCAAAGAACAGAACAATCTGAGTACAAGAAATGTAAGAATGAAAAAAATTCATACCTGTAATATAAAGCTCAAATCTCTGTATAATCAAGTGGGTTTAACAGAATAAAAATTAATCATTCCAGGTTTGAGCTGCTAAGTGATTTTGCCAAGTGTCCTTCTAATACCATTAGAAAGGATTCTGTGCTTCACCCTTTTTTAAGGAATAGTTTCTTATTAAATTGTTCCATTTCAGTATCTATGTGAAATTCATGTCCTTGACTTGCTCATCTGAACATACAGTCCACAGTTATGTATGTACTGGCATGTTTAGTAGTCTGAATTGTTCTTTTATCTTGGAATTCTAAAGGTATTGCTTGGCATCAGTTTTAAAGTCCACTGTAGCAAGCAATGGATAATTACATAAAGGGCAAATAAGTAGAAAACAAGGATATTTTTTTTATTAATTTTTTTATTGAATTAATTTAAATAATTAATTAGTCAAGTAGGAATTTGAAAATGTATATAACAAAGCTTTCAGCTGAGGGCTTGTCATCTTCTTAAACCAATTTTGGGTGTGTTCTGCAAAATGATGCATTTTAATTGCAAGTTAGTTGCATTTGTTTTCAACAGTAGTGCCTCCATGTATGGTCTCAGAAATTATATAAATTCAAGTCAATAGGGCAGATTTTCTAACGTGTGCATTTTCTCCTTGTTTACGTCTGCTATAGTTTGGCTAAATATGCATGTTCATAATGACATAGCATATCATCATCAGAATAAGTTGTCAGACAAATTTCTCTAGTATATCTTCCCCATGGTTCATAGAAATTTGCAATAAATAAAGCAATGGCATACATGTATGTGGGATATTAGCCTGGAGGAGATTATATAGATAATGAGATGCAAAAGTTGCTGCTCTATCTTTATAATAGCTGGTTGCTTGCCTGAACCCGGCAAAATTTCTCTTGGCGAAAATTCATTTTGCACTGGGTGTGGCAACAAAGACAAAACCAGGGCCCACTGAAGACCTCATGTTGCACATCATGTAAATGTAAGTAGTAATTATACTGCGCTGGATGGCTGGAGGTTCTGCTTTGGTGCTGTTATGTATAAGAATCTGTCATATTTTTTATAATGAGGGTAGCTATATAATGGACTAAAATGTATAGCAGTAAATCAACAGGGTTCAATCAGATGCAGCCTCCAGTAACACCCGGTAATAAATTAAAAGAATTTATGGCAAATGTAGTTCAGCAGCTGCCAGAGTTGGCAACCCCCTTTTGTAACAAAACTAAGCCCCCCTAGTTGCATTATTCTAAACAAATGGTTAAATGCAAGTATAAGATTGCAAATTCACATACAATTTCAGGCCAGTCATCCCACTGCTACTTCCACTTGGAAATAAGTGTTAAATGTGTCATTTTAACTGTCAACTGCTGTTGTATCTGGCCCAGTGTTAATGCATATTAGAATATACAATAAAATTCTGCATGCATAATGTCCCTTGGTACAGATGTTTTGCAAGATAATTATCTCATGGCTGCTGCTCAGTCGTACAACTGTAGGAAACTGTTGGAAAGGTATTTGCCTGGACTTAATCAATGTCACTGGAATTTTTCAGTATGGTTTAGTTTCTCCAGATAATATTACTGTTGACATAGGTTTCCTGATTATATCAATATTGCTCAGCAGGCTGGACATAAAATGCTGTCATTCCATGGAATGTATCTAGCAAGTGTTGTGTTACCATTCTGGATGTTTGAAGACGTACGTGTCATATTAAATGCTGCAGTGCCAGAAATGTTCCCTTTATAGTTGGTGGTATTTCCTTTTTTAATTAAAAATAACACGCCAACACAAAAATGGAGATCTTCTGGCAATATATTCCTTTAAAACAGGTGTACATTTATATGCATGGCTCATGCTGTCCCTGTTACTAAACCCATGAGGCAATAGTAAAGGTAACACAATGTAGACCTTTTAAATATGCCAATGTACATCATGAAAAATATTTGTAGATCAGTCCTGTTGTTTTCTTGTGAATAGGGTAAAAGTATTCAAGCTTCTGACAACACTCTTATTTATTAAATAACTGATATTTTTGGCCAGAATTGCTTAGGAACAAAGGGAAGTCAGCACAACAAAACTTCAGTTCTCAATGCAGTGCAGGTTCCCCAATGGCCACTTTCCATTGGCATATACACAAAATTCAGGATGGAACAGCACCACTTGTCCTTTGAAGAATAATTTTGCCTTTATTGCATCATTTAATAGGGCATTACAGTGATGTTTTGGGTCAGACTTGGCCCTTTATCAAGCTAGAATTGCTTAGGGGCACATTTATCAAAGCTCAAAATGTATTAAATTTTACCAAGAATTTCTGCATGTTGATGAAAAATCATGAATTGGTCTAATAAAATGACAGGGAAATTTAGAGAATGATTGGTAAATGTATTTTTCCAGTTATAAATATAAAAAAAAGAGAAAATATTGATAACCAGTTGGGGATAGCGGAATGAAAGTAAGATTTACAATAGCAAGCCCACTGGTAATGTAAACCCATTTTTTCATATTATTTTTCATATTATTTTCCTTGATTGCTTTTATCTATTGGTTGATGGGCACTAAAGTGAGAAGTTAGGTACTGAAACAATTAGAAGAAGGCATGACTTGGGTATGCTATGGGATTTTATGTATATGGACTTTTTTCCTGTGGAGTCTGCCAATAATTTATGGATAAGGCAATATATAATGTATTATGCTATGTTGACACGTTGGTTGACACATGTGGTTTAAATAATAGCATGTGACAAGCCTCAATTCAGAATTGTTTGTGCTCCAAGCCTCTGTTTGAGGCTAACTCCCATGCGCATAATGGGTGGAGTTTGTCATTGTATCCTTATTTATTGTGTAACACATTCACATTCCCGATCCTGATGAGGGGAAGCAGAGACTTCCCCATGAAACATTGAGTTGGTTATGACTTAAAAGCAATAAGCACCTGCAAAGACATTTGGTGTGTACAACTCTTGTCTGCAAGTGACATCTTGACAGTAGACAGTAGTAAAACACTACATAGAGTTCTACTATGAATCTGCAGAGTAATCTATGTCATTTCAGAAGTGACAGATTCCTCTGTATAGTGTAGGATGTTTAAAGGAGATTTAAAGCCTAACTAAAGAAGTAGACATATCTGTTGTAAATTATGTTTTGGGCTTCTTTACCAGCCCAGGGCAACCACAGCCATTTAGCAGGGAAGATCTGTGTCTCCAAAGATGCCCCAGTAGCTTCCCATCTTCTTTACTGCTGATTCACTGCACATGCTCTGTGCTGCTGTCACTTACTGGGATTAGGGACCAACTCACAATATACAGTAGACATAGAATAGAAATGTGACAATATAATTCTGATTAGTAATTAATACAGATAATTACTACATGGCAGCACAGAAACCAGTGCAGTTAGCACCAGCATTTTATAATTAGCCTTGTAGTATCAGCTTCTATTACAGAAAAACCTCATTTTCTGCTTGTAAATTTGTGACCCCTAAACTGAGCTTCTCAACAGCCGCTCAGAGCCCACTGAGCATGCGAGTGCCGCAGACACTCTCTAAGATGGTGACCCCCTGTGACAAATTTGGATCATTGCTGCTATTGAGAAGCTGAACCTTTAGGCTGGTGCAATAAGTTCAGTATGTAAAATATGGCATTTTTAGGCACATTCATTTTTAGGGTTTAGTTCCCCTTTAAAGAAGTTACAGTACATTCTGATACATCAGGCAAAGCAGTAACAGTGGTGCATAGAGGGTGACTAATTTTACAGCTGCATATACTTTTTTACAACCAATGTCCATAGTAGGTATTCACTAGTGATGGGCGAATTTATTCGCCAGGCGCGAATTTGCGGTGAATTTGCGCGATTCGCCGCCGGCGAATAAATTCACAAAAATGGACGATTTTTGTTGGACGCTGACGCATTTTCGCCAAAAACGGACGCCGGCGTCAAAAACGTTTTGCCAAAAACGGACGTTTTTTATACTATCCTACTCTTTCTTTCATGGGTCATTCCTTTTATGATGAGTATGTGTTTTTGTAGCTTATTAATGGAAATTTGATTGTGTTGGTATTATTCTATGCCATGGACATTGTTATTCCTATCACCTATATGAAGTTTTTACCACCTATAATTGGATTCCTTGGAGTCTACTTTGCATTTCCTCATATCCACTGGTCCAATTATTGGTGTCCCAGGTGTGAAAGTGCTTATAATGTTTTGGATTGAAAAGAGACTTGAAGCCATGCACCTGTAATTAGCCCCAAGGGCAACTTTCAAAATGTACATAGGCAGCAAAAGAAATCCTTATTTCCCTGTCTCAGACCTTTAGGTCTAATTTTGTGACGGGACTGAAAAACAGTTTGGTCCAGTTTCACGTTGCAAATAAAAATCCTTTTTTTTCCATTGATATTTCTATCATTATTTATCATGTTTTTGCATATTATGTGTCATTTAAGATGCCATTTAAATGATCAAATGATCAGTGGACTGCATGGTGGTTCCACGGGTAGCACTACTGCCCAGGGCACTAACTGCAGGGACTTTATATGATCTATGTGGGTTTCCTCCCACAGTTCAAAAACATATATGCAGGTTAAGGTGGCCATACACGGGCCGATAAAAGCTGCCGACAGACGAGTCGGCAGCTTATTGGCCCGTGTATGGGGCCCCCCGACAGGCTTCCACGATTGAGATCTGGCCGAAAGTCGGCCAGATCGCGATCGGATGGGACTAAAAATCCCATCGGATCGCGGCCGCATCTGTTCGTTGATTATGTCCCGCGATCTGACCGCCCGTTAGGCATCATTAGGATCCGATCGATGGGCCCTAGGGCCCACTATCGGATCAGCCCAATATTGCCCACCTCAAGGTGGGCATATCGGAGGGAGATCCGCTCGTTTGGCGACATCGCCAAACGAGCGGATCTCTCCATGTATGGCTACCTTAAGTTGACTCCTGATAACTTGGCCATACTGTGTGTGAATGTGTTAGGGACCTTAGACAGTAAACTTCAATGGGGCAGGGATTCATGTGAAGGCTTTGCACATACCCCTGTATAAAGCTTTACTTATTCAGGAATTTGCATTTTTGTTTCTACTATTCCTCCAGATAAAAGTCATTTCTACTAACCACAGACATGCCAAATGTAAAATTTGCTTATAATGTATTTTAATATGATGTAGACAGTGCCATTGTAAGGCAATTTGCAGTTGTACATTTTTTAAAACATCTGTTTTTTGTTCCCTTGCAGGAACATTTTTTTTTTTTAGTAGAGGACAGGAATAGAACGCGAAGCAATAAAAATGAATAGCAATCATAAAAATGAAAGTACAAAATGTCTGGTATTCTTTACCATGTAGGAATGATAGTTACTGCTCATTAAAAATACCAAATGTTTTATATCAAACTGTTTTTTTTTGCACTTGAAAAAAAGTCCAAATACTTAATCTCCTTAATCTCTTCTTGCAATATCTATGAATTTGTCAGATTAAAAATCCTTAATTTATTTGAAAATCTTACAGTCAGCATCATTTTCCTTACAGTAAAGAAAATGTTAATATCTGGACAAAATATAAAGTTGCTGGAAATACCATTGAATTCCCCAGTCTGATATTTGAGGAGTCTGCCCTATAATTTTCCAATAAGTATGTTACCGAGCTTGACATGGTGGGAGGGTACTCCTTTTGCACGTATGTGTGCAGACAAGGTTCTGGTATTTAAAGGGATCCTGTCATCGGAAAACATGTTTTTTTTTCAAAATGAATCAGTTAATAGTGCTACTCCAGCAGACTTCTGTACTGAAATCCATTTCTCAAAAGAGCAAACAGATTTTTTTATATTCAATTTTGAAATCTGACATGGGGCTAGACATTTTGTCAATTTCCCAGCTGCCCCCAGTCATGTGACTTGTGCCTGCACTTTAGGAGAGAAATGCTTTCTGGCAGGCTGCTGTTTTTCCTTCTCAATGTAACTGAATGTGTCTCAGTGAGACATGGGTTTTTGCTATTGAGTGCTGTTCTTAGATCTACCAGGCAGCTGTTATCTTGTGTTAGTGAGCTGCTATCTGGTTACCTTCCCATTGTTCTTTTGTTTGGCTGCTGGGGGGAAAAGGGAGGGGGTGATATCACTCCAACTTGCACTACAGCAGTAAAGAGTGATTGGAGTTTATCAGAGCACAAGTCACATGACCTGGGGCAGCTGGGAAATTGACATTATGTCTAGCCCCATGTCAGATTTCAAAATTGAATATAAAAAAATCTGTTTGCTCTTTTGAGAAATGGATTTCAGTGTAGAATTCTGCTGGAGCAGCACTATTAACTGAGTCATTTTGAAAAAAAAATTTTTCCCATGACAGTATCCCTTTAACGTGGTGCCTACAGTATACTAACACACCCATTACATATTAGTGTATCTTTCATTCGCCTGGCGCAAATTTGCGGCGAATTCCAGCGATTCGCTGCCAGCGAATAAATTTGCGAAACCGAATGTGCGCCGGCGTCCAAAAAATGGACGTTGGCATCAAAAACGGATGCCGGCGTCAAAAAAGAGATGCCAGCGCCATTTTGCAAATTTTTCGCCGTTTGCAAATTTCGTGGAAAATTCACAAATTTTTCGACCAAACGGCCCAAATTATTCCATCACTATAAATAAGTTCATATAGCAATCTCTGAGGGCTTGTTGGTCTGATGCTTGATCTGAAAGATATATAATCTTGAGTACTAGGGTGAAAAATAGTTATGGGCGAATCGCAAAACGCATTGAAGTCAATGGGCGTCAAAATTATTTTGGCGAATGACAATTTTGACCCGAGCGACAATTTTTATACATGCGACTCTTATGTCCAAATGCATTAAGGTCAATAGCCGTCCTAATAATTTTGCCGCGTGACAATTTTGATGCACAACAACTTTTAAACTCTTTTGTCCAAATGCATTAAAGATAAAGGGTCTCTGAATAATTTTGACGTGCGACAATTTTTCGAGCGACATTTTCTTGTCCCAGCAAATTTCCCATGGTGAATTTTCGCTGCAGTTTCACGAAAACATTCGCCATCGGTGAAATCCAGAAACTCGCTGCGAATCCATGCCTGGCGAATAAATTCTCCCATCGCTAGGGAACAAGTGTTTTTGCCACAAGCGTGTGTTTTAACATAGGGTCTAATTTAACATAAGTAGCTTGTATGTTGGTGATGAATAATAATGCTAATATTGTGAATTCACAAAGATAGTATTCTTATCACCACTTATTAATTATGTAGTAAGTGAATGAACTTTCTGAGGAGCAACACAATTCAATGTTTGTAATTTAATTATTTGTCTAGTTGTCAGCTGATCCATTCCTATGTTGAAGAGTTTTTTTGCTGGTTAGACCATGCTGGAAAAATATATGAAGTATAGTAATGGGTGAATGTATCATAGCAAACAATTCACCAAACACATTGAAGTCAATGGGACATTAAAAATTAAACAAAGCACTATACAAACCATACAACATTTTCTTTACCATACATTAGAGTCTATAGGTGTTCTTTCATAGTGAAATGCAGTTACATATTTTGCTCATCCCTACTAAAGTAAAGTCTATTCATATTAGAAGTTCAGCATTTTGGGCTAGTCGCCAGACACAAATTTGCCGCAAATTTCAGTTTCGCCACAAGCGAATTCATTTGCGAAACTGCAGCCACAATTTTTCTGGCGAAAAATCCGGCACAGCAAAAAACTTGCCGCACTTCAAAATTGACGCATAAAAATTGATGATGCCCATTGACCAAATTGTCGCGCATACAAAAGATTGTTGCTCGCGTCAAAATTGACATGCAGCAAAATGATTTAGATGCCAGTTGAATTCAATAAATGTGTTTAACAAATTTTTTGCCATTTCACAAGTTTTGTGTTAAATTGGCACAGATTCGCCCATCACTTTTGTGGGCACCCTATAATTAGTGTCAGCCCCACCATTTCCACAATAGACTGACACAATCTGCACAATCCCGCACTATTCGCCAGAGCAAGCTGAGCAGGTGAACGTTCCTCCAGTTGTTGAGGCGCATGTAAGGACGCAAGTTCTTTTCTATAAACTGCCAACATGTGCTCAATTTTGTGTCAATTAGAGCATTTCACAAATAATATTTGCATGTTAAATTGTAGGTTGTCAAGCCCTTAGTATGGAAATGTAAACTTAAACACAGCCACTGTTGGTAATTTCATTGAGCAGAACCTTATTATAGAACAAGACTTGGAGACAAGGTTTTCTTGCTTTATTTATGAAACAAATACAGAGCTTTGCTGGAAGCTTTCAGCTACACAGAACAATAACTGAAATGTGTCACAAAGAGCTTCAAGCGAGACCCTACAAGTCTCAGCATTTTATAGATGATGATATGTCTTACCTTAAAAGCAAATGACACCCATTTTACAACTCTCTGTGTACAGCTGTGCAAACAGCATATGGGTGTAAGTTAGTCACCATTATCATGTCAAGCCCCTGTGGTTTTGTACGATGCATAACTGACCTTTAGTATATTACTTTTAATTCCTTCCCCAGCTGCCTTAGGCTGTCTTTATATGGGACACACAGGGGACTTCAGGTGTCCTTTTATAAATGACTTGCCCATCATAAGTGAGTGAGTGTCTTATTTTTAAATGCTATAAAAACTCACTGTAGTTATTAAAAGTCAATTGGTTAACTCCCTAATAAAATCAAAGAACACAAACTGAAGCAATCGGAAGCTGCACAGCTGAATTTATTTCCATTTTGCACAACAATTCACTGCTTGCCTCTGTACTGCAGCGCTGCCAGCAATATTTTAATGTGAGCAAAGTTAAAATATTTGCTGCACTTCCAAAATGAAGGTGAGCACATTGTCTGAGGAGAGGTTATAGAGGAACAGAGGCATCACATTTTATATCTACAACATTTTTCAAAATCCTAGAACTTTAAGCCTGGGAATTCGTTCTGTGTGATGCCGAAAGTTGAAATATACAGCCAGCTGCTCTTCTGGGTTTTTTTTGACAACATCAGCAAATAACGTAGTGCATGACCTAGGGAACAAGTATGAACCCCCATAACTTATCATAATATCTTTTAAAGCTAGAATCAGAAAGACACATCAATTATATTATAATTCGTGAGCACTCATACAGTAGTAATATAGAAGGGAGGAAAAATAAATGGAATGTCTAGAAGCCAGTAGACTAGGTCACACAGGTCCGTTTGCCCTTGACTCTTATGTTCAGACACTAACCCTAAACACTGAAAGCCATCTACAACTAATAGCAGCCACTTACAGTATAACCTTGAGTGACAAAGGCCTTGGAGCAATGGCTGTTGGATTTCAGTTGAAACTCCCATTGGAGGTCCAACTTTTGATCAGGACCCCACTTACTTCATAACAGGATTGCAGGTATAGGAAAGTATTGCTATATCAGTCATTTACCCATAGTTACACGAATATCTAAATGATCAAATAACTATAGATTAAACCCTCAATAAATTGCAGTGAGATTTCAGATGTATTTAGGAGAAAGAAGATGCTTATGTCCAAACATTATCTATTACCCAGAATGGTATCCAAGTGGACCCTAATCACATCTTAAAACTACCCCAAAGAGGCCCAACAGTCCAAATACTCTCACTCTTGCTCTCACACTCCAGGACACGCAGGGCAGAATATCACTTAAGACCTAATCTTTACTGGATCCATTAAAAAACACCTGGCACATTTTGTGTGTCTCACACTTATTCATAGGCATGAATGCGTCAGGTGTTTTTTTATTTAGTGTTTTGCCAAGCATATTTAATGAAAAACACAGTACCAAAAGCCTGCAATCGCCCTAAATTGCCCCTATGAGAATCACCTGAAAGACGCATACGTTACCAGGCAAACAAGCACTTGCTCAAGGGGTCAATGAAAAGCATTTTCAGGCATTTGACCCAGCATTTTTAGGCAACAAATTGTCCAGTGAAATGGCAAAGCCCCTTTGGGAGTCCAGACAGTTTTAGAAACAAAGTTATAAAAAGCAGTCCCCATATTTAAAACTATTATAGGTAAGACCAGAATCACGCCCCCACCTGCACTCTCCAAAAGGTCTGACGGCCTAAATATCATTCTGATTTCATTATTGAACTGGAAGACCATTTGCTGTCTGAAACTGTTTGAACAATACCCCTCCATTTATAGGCATATCGTGTATCTTGAGGTTTTATGACAATTAAAAATTTGGGTTTCTTCAGATAAATCTTAAATATATTGCCAATGTTTCAGAAGACATTCCAAAACAATTAGAGGGGTGTACAATCTTATTGTAAGCAGATAAATTACAAATCTGACCACTTCTGTGCCCTGACCACTAAAAACATCTTTGCTAAAAAATCTATTGTCTATTGTTTTAATTTTTTAAAAATTCTATATTTCCGTGTTTTTTGCCATTATAAGCACTTATTTGAAAGTCGAACAATTTTTAAGAGCACAACCTTTGAACAAAAACACCCCTCCTTTGCCTTAGCAGCAGCCTTTGTGCAGCTTATTATAGGGGCCTTTCAGTGGGCGGGTAATTTGTTTATCAGCTCCTTTGAAGTTCTTTGGGTTGGAAAGATGTGCTAAGTGAAACTGGCTTCATATTCTTGTTTAGTGAAAGGAATAACATAAACCATAGCTATTTTTTAATTCAAATAATAGGCAAAAAAGTTTGTTTAGCTCATGTTGGAAATCATTGTATACTTTCCCCGTAAGTGATCTTTCTTCAATAGCAGCTGGAAGGAAGTCACAGGAAGTTTATCAACTGATATTCAATTTATATATTAAGATCTTCTATTTACCTTGTTCTTATACCAGTACACTGTGGATCCCTTTAATAATCGCTTTACAAGCTATTTATTTAGCTAGAATAAGGCACGTGCGCATTTCCAAGATCTTACACATTTATTAGTCAAACAAAATGAACAGAAGAGCATTTGAAGGCTATCCTTGGAAAAGTTACACAAAAAGTAAGGACAAAATTGACATTGAGCTGTCTTGTACAAGGAGATGCGGTAGACAGAAACATCACTCAACATCCAATCTCTACAGATAAGGAATACCATCATTGTGGCGTCTATACACAATATATTAATCTGTAATCACATTCCTCCAAAACCAGATTTATACCCTCAACCTAAGGTTACTATATATATATATATATATATATATATATATATATACAGTATTATATATATTTATATTGACAAAATTAATGGAGAAACATTTATTTGTTCTGTGATTTAAGGAAATATTGGTACCTGAAAAGGTTCTTGTGCATTTATGTACTTGTTTATGTTTTGTTCCATTGAAGAATGAGAGATATTTCCAAATCTGTTTCTGCAACAAAAGCCAGATGGTGCTGAAATGGTACATTGTGTCAAAAGTGTGACACTGGTTTCCAGGCTTTCTACATCCTAAATGATTTATACACAACATTCTAAAAGAAAGTTACCTACCTTCTTATCTAGAAACCCCATGCCAATTATTTTCCTTGTTTGCTATGCATGGCAGGTCGTGCCAATGTTAAAATAAACTGCTGCAACTTGGGTAAACCACACAATTTCCACCTTCACAGCTGCTGTTAGAAGGATAAATACTTTTTTGCAATTTATTAAAAATCCATGCTATGTTCAGTATGTCAAACCTACTTGACAATATCTTCAAAATCCTTGCTACGCTAATAGAGTTTTGTAGCAACTATCCATTGTAGACATTTAACACATATATTGTGGCAAATTAGCCAGGGAGATTGTAAAAGGAAGGTGCATGTCTCATGGAATGCTTTATGATACAGAGCAAATAGAGAATATTGAGGCACTGTGTTCACTGAGGTTGGAAAAGCCAGTACAGGAGTTGGGATTTAAAAATCATCACCTAAAAAAAAAAGAGGAAGGGGTGCAGCTTAGAGAGCTAAGGAAAATTCTTTTAGTTCAATATCTGTATTCTTCCTGGATTTATTTGTCCTTTATATAAAGACTGTCAACGCGTCAGTCTGTTCTGATTGAACTTGTTTGCTGCTTATTTTGTATAAAATTAGAAAGTGTCCTGTCTTGTGGAAAACTCTGCTGTGACGTTACCCTGGCTATCTCTGTATCTTACCTGGTATTACCCCTTTGCTGACATTTAAGTCGATCCCCACAATATGTGACCTTTTTTCGGATAAGTTAACATTTCAGTCTAAGCATCATTACAAGATGGATTACCTTAAATTTCCTTCTATTAATTAAGTTATCTTGGTTGTTTTTTTCTTGTTAAAGGAACAGTTCATTGTAAAAATAAAAACTGGATAAATAGATGGCTGTGCAAAATAAAAAATGTTTCTAATATAGTTAGTTAGCCAAAAATGTAATGTATAAAGGTTGGAGTGACTGGATGTGTAACATACAGTAATAGCCAAAAGAACACTACTTCCTGCAGTGCCGGAACTAGGGGTAGGCAGAGTAGGCACTTGCCTAGGGCGCAAAGTTGGGGGGGCGCCAGGCAAGTGCCTTCTCTGCCGCCTGCCTACCCCTACTCCAGTCCCCTTTCCTCTGTAGACTGTCGCATATACATTGGCGCATGCGAGTCAGCATTCGTCTATTAGGGCATACTCGATTACGTCCATTTACGCATGCGCGCCAGCGTCCGTTCGTTTATGGGCGCCATCGCCCGTTCGCGAATGCGCGCCATCGCACGTTCGCGCATGTGCACAATCATCACACATCTGTTCGCACATGCGCACACCAAGTTGGCACTGCGGCTGGCCCAGTTGCCTCGGGCGCCTGGCTGGCCTGACCCGGCTCTGACTTCCTGCTTTTCAGCTCTCTAACTCTGATCTAGTCAGCAACTTGAAGGGGGGGGGTCAAATGGTACATATCTGTTCAGTGAGTTTGCAATTGATCCTCGGCATTCAGCTCAGATTAAAAAGCAACAGATTTGACCCATGTGCCCCCCCTCAAGTCTCTGATTGGTTACAGCCTGGTAACCAGGGTAACCAATCAGTGTAAACCAAGAGAGAGCTGAAAAGCAGGAAGTAGTGTTCTGGCTATTATGTTGGACATCCAGTCACTCCAGCCTTTATACATTACATTTAACATTAACTAACTATATTAGAAACATATGTTATTTTGCACAGCCTCTATTTACCCAGTTTTTATTTTTACACTGAACAATTCCTTTAAATATAAATACATTAGATTGGAATTACAATGAACTCTGTGCCTGCTGGAGCTTTTAATCTTCCCATGCTGTATGTTGCCAGACAACTTGTGGTTACGGCATAGACAAATTAACCTGGAAACATTAGCTTTTGAACCGAAAGCTTGGTAGATTTTCATTGTCTACTAATACTAATGTTTTGACTAAAGAAACCTGAAACTTTGACCTAAGTACTAACAATTTATATTCCAAAAAAAAATTAATTGTTCAAACATGAACAATGGTTGATTTATTAAATTTGTATTTTTTTTTAATATTTTTTTATTTTCTGCAAATCAAACTTTTTAGGGCTAAAAATTGTGTATTTAAATAATTACTCTAAACCATGAAAAATTGTATTTATTATTCATTGTAAAAACCAAAAAAACTCTAATGCAAACCTTTGGCATCTAAAAGCTATCGAGGTCATATACTATAGAAGTTAATGGGAGGTGTCCTAAGCAAATTATAATATATATTTTTTTTTTGCATGTTAGTTACAGAGTTAGTTACATAGTTAAATTGGGTTGAAAAAAGACAAAGTTCATCAAGTTCAACCCCTCCAAATGAAAACCCAGCATCCATACACACACCCCTCCCTACTTTTAATTAAATTCTATATACCCATAGCTATACTAACTATAGAGCTTAGTATCATAATAGCCTTTGATATTATGTCTGTCCAA
Source organism: Xenopus laevis (assembly GCF_017654675.1). Taxonomy (NCBI): domain Eukaryota; kingdom Metazoa; phylum Chordata; class Amphibia; order Anura; family Pipidae; genus Xenopus; species Xenopus laevis. The sequence continues at coordinate 128,874,309 of NC_054379.1, read as the reverse complement.
AAAATCATCCAAGCCATTCTTAAAGGCATTAACTGAATCAGCCATCACAACATCACCCGGCAGTGCATTCCACAACCTCACTGTCCTGACTGTGAAGAACCCCCTACGTTGCTTCAAATGAGAGTTCTTTTCTTCTAGTCTGAAGGGGTGGCCTCTGGTACGGTGATCCACTTTATGGGTAAAAAGGTCCCCTGCTATTTGTCTATAATGTCCTCTAATGTACTTGTAAAGTGTAATCATGTCCCCTCGCAAGCGCCTTTTTTCCAGAGAAAACAACCCCAACCTTGACAGTCTACCCTCATAATTTAAGTCTTCCAACCCTCTAACCAGTTTAGTTGCACGTCTCTGCACTCTATCCAGCATGTGATCACAAATAAATTCTAGCAAAAATGCGGATTCCAAGATATTCATATTCGTTCCACAAAATTCATTTGTGCTTTTTATATTTGGATTTTGAAATAAATATGGAAATGTTTGAGCTTTTTAAAAATATCAAGGTTGAAAAAAACCTATAAAATTACATAAATCCAAATTTTGATATATAAGGCCATAATTGTAATAGTATTTATATGATAGGAGTCTTTTAGTTTAGGAATGAACAGCCCAGTTTAGTTGTCAATACTAGATATTATGATTATAGGATACCCAGTGTGTTTTCTTTCTTCAACAAATATATCTTTGTCAATTATAGATGTAGGGACCCATAGGGTTAATAACCCCCATGGCTTTAAATCCCTACAAGTTAATTTCCCTTAGTTGCTGGGCAACTGGGAATGTATCTAAGTAAGTTCATTGGCATATGTATGCTATTGGCTAGCAGATAGGGTAACTACTTCCTGCCTCACTTTGATATGGTATTGGGAAGGAGTGTCACTTCCTTTTTGACTTCCACCTTAGGAACAGGGTGGATGTGTGCTTTGGGCCTGGGCCCAGTTAAGTTGGGTTACAGGGCTCCATGAACATGGCATTAGATATAGGCAGGTGTAGCTCCAGTAACATACACTGTAGGGGGCATATTTACTTAAGGGCAAAGTGTCTGTTGCTAGCGACAATTCACCAGAAATCTTATCTGCAGGGACGTCGGCAATTTACTAATAAGTGTAGATGACAATTCGCTAGCGAAAGAGACCGTCGATAGCGCAGATTCGCTCCCTATTGCCAGGCGCATTTTCGCTCATTCAAACGGTCGTTACTCTGCAAATTCACTAAAGTGCAAATTTTACAGAACGTTACCTCTTTCGCCAGAGTTTCCTTCGCCACCTTAGACCAAGTAAATTGATAAAACAAAGCTACATCCTCCTCAATCTTATGTCAGTGACATCATATCATGCATGCCTGAAACTCATAAAAGTTGTAAAAAACGCTGGAATCTTTTCATTTTTTAAAACGGGATTGCCTTCAAAAATCCTAACTATTAAATATTTTTGTGTTAACAAATTTTTTAACCAATTTAAGGGACATGACACATTTGTTTTAGGGTGGGCTTATGTCTAAGGCATTAGAGGATCTCTTTAATCTTTATTTTGCTTCCTTGGACATTTGTAAAGTGGCCACTTCAAGCATTTGCACCAACATTTCTAATAAAGATGTCTATACGACCTATATGTGCCCGCCCTATTCAAATTGACCTATGTGTAAGAGTACTAATGAATTTTCAGTAGGCAGAGTTGAATGCTAGCAAAAGATCTCTAATAAATGCTCACGCTGACGAATTAATACTAGTGAAACTTTGCCAGCATTCAGCTGCTGAGACGCAACTTAGCATTTTAGTGAATTAACATAGTGGTAACGACTTTATGCCTGGCAAAGTGGTGTGATGAAGTGGTCACTGGCAAAAATTCTGCATTTAGTAAATTTAGGATTAAGCTAAAAAGAGCAGCTCTGAGCTCCAACATAGAAGAGGCAATTTTGGAGGTGTCTTTCCCAGGCCATATTGTCTGTAGTGTAGTGATCCCAGTGGAGTGGGAATCAGGATAGAGGATTTCCCTGAAGTGATCCAGGCCACTACGGGGTGTGTCAAGAGGTGAAGTGAGATTCCAGCCAAGTCTGTCCACAGGGGGGTATCAGCCATTGTTACGCTCTGCATACAAGCACCTGAGGAAGGATCTTGGATCCAAAACATGTTGTGCATTTTCTAATAAAAGGATGACTGATTGATGGAATAATGATTTTCCAGAGTGACATTTTCTGTAATTTACTCTCTGCATGTGATGTTGCCTGTACCACTTGCCTCTGAGAAACTGCTGTGAGTAAACCCTGTGAATGTTCAATAAACACTTTCTGCTTTGCTGTTTGCAAGAACCTTGTGGTTTCCAATTCTACTATTTAGTCACTCAGCAAAAGTGAGGGGTAGTTGCTCAACATTATTCCTTCACCCTTTCATGTAGCATAGGCCCATCCTGTGGAGAGAGGGTCAAATGTAACCGGTGCTCTGCCTGTTTCCTAGCCAGACTAGATCTAGCCTAGATGGGGTTACATGTACTTATAATAACAGAAGATTTTAAAAAGCTGTAACATAGGAATTCAGATATACATGAACGAATTAAGATTTCCTTGGTATGGATAGATGGCCTGCATAACACAGTACAAGGTTAGCTTTCAAGCATCTTTCTCAATATGTTAATATGAGTTTATTATTAGTTTAAATTGTGTTTGTGAATATAAACTTGGTGCATAGTTGCAAACAGGGTCAGACTGGGCCGGCGGGACATTGGGAAAAAACACGGGGGGACCCTGGCTCTCATGGGCCCCACCAGCCCAGACACACTCTCTGCCCTTGCTTTCCCCCAACCACCCAACCACCCGGTCGCAGCAAAAGAAGGTATGCTGGGAGTTGCATTTCAATAACAGCAGGGGGGGTGGGGTTTGTAGTTTGACTCTGTAAAGGCCAATAGCACTGAATTACTACTTGCATTTTGCTGAATAATATAAACATCCCTCCTTTTGATTCAGATCTGATCTTAACCCAGTGGCAGCATCATTCATGCATTATACATTTATTTGCTTGCTCAGAGTGAGACCTTCACAGATGGTTGTCATTTGATGAAAGAAAATATAAGACTCTTTCCCCACATCCCAGCTGTGCCAATGAGCAGACCTATAATATGGGCTTCTCCAAGTGTAACAGACCAAAGCTAATCACATAAACATCCGTTTAGGCCTCTTTGTTTAAACAAATTTGCCACAGTAACGCCCCTGCTTATAGCACAAAAAGGGGCCTGTGGATTCTATGGATTCAGAGTGAAACATTCAAGATCTAGAATACTAATTGATCCTTTCTTAGAGTAGAAGTTGGAGCAAAGACCTAAAAAAACAGAATGAAATTGTTGTGTTGCAAGAAATTACAATCAGTCAATAATTGCAGAAAGCAGTTATGTCTGATGTGTTGCTATCAAACTGAGGTGGTGCAGAAAGCTTACATTCTACATTATTGTATAGTTTATATTTTCATATTCGTGACTATTTGTATGGTTCCATTGTCATTCTGACACATTTAAAGCTGTTGAGCCACTTTATTATTTCCAGTGTTCATATTATCGCAGTCAACAGCAAAACTGATGGAAAGATAACGCCATGTCACATTTTCAATAATCTCTTATTGCTTCCAACATGTCAATTATAGGATTTCAAGCAGTTGTTAAGCTAACAAACAGCTTTCACTATGATGATGTGCAAACTAATTGCTTACTACATACTGTATGCTTTCCAGAATCAAGACTAAAAAGGGCAGGTGCAAAACAAAGCAATTATTGATAATTGTGGGGAAACAGCAACCTATATGGAATGTATCCCCACAGCGATAGCCACCAAACAAGATCCATGATCAAAAGACTACAAAGCCTACTAGAATTATATTGGAGGTAACCCCAGCTAATGCCATTTGGTCAAGGAGGGTCAGACTATTGAAGAGGGACTTTAGTTAGTTAGTTCATAATTGAAAGTATTTTGAGTTGTATATATCTTTGCTACACCTGTACCTTCAATTTCCAAATATAATGGTGGTTTTCCTTTTCAGTAGACAACTGGTTGGGTGCCACAATTAACTGGTATTCAAAAAGGAGAGTACAGTCACACTGTTGCAAAATGGGTTAATCTCCAGCATTAGGCTGTAAGGACTCCAGCATTAGGCTGTAAGGGATGCCCGCCGCATGCTGCTGTCTTCCCCTAGCGCCGGTTTTCCTTCTGGGTTTATGCACCGGTGTGATGATGTCATAGCGCAGTGGCGCGAAATTTAAAGTATTTAAAGGGGCCTTGTAGTAAAAAATCATTGCCCGTTGTTAGGTTCTATTAGTAGAGTTCCTGGGAGTTTAATGTTTGTGATTCCTGATTGTTCTTCTGTTACTTATCCTTGCTTGCCTTCTTGACTACTCTGATCTCTCCAATCATGATCCTATCCTGCCTGTGACTACTATGACCTCTCCAATCCGACCTTTGCCTGTCCACTGACTATTCTGCGCTCTCCAATCCTGATTCCAGCCTGTCTGACTAATCTCTGCTTATGCTGGCCCGGCCTGCCTGTTCCAAGTGGCGTTCCTCCATCCTGGTGAGACGATCGTGCCCCTTTACTCGTCCGAACCGTTAGCTTTGCTCCTCTCTCAAATTGTGCATTAAATTATCCATTTATAAAATTCTTTGCGATAAGACATTATTTAAGAATCTGCTACAACTCATATTTTTCATTCTTGAGAGTAATCAAGGAGTCACCATTAGTCCATATCGGCACACAGGTAAGGTTGCAGAATGAAAGGAGACTGATGAGATAGAAAACAGCAGAGATAATGCTGAAAAGGAATTCATTTGGTTTTTTTTCAGTGCAAAAATAAATGAACTGTTGGGATTAAATGTATAAAAGAAATCCAATTACACTTGCACCTTGTTATAGGATTTGTTTGGTAGTTTGGGAAATAGATTAACTGCTGCACTGAAAGAAAATTCATTTTGCTTTTCCTTTGTAAAATGTTAGGGTTTTTTTTTGGTCTTCTGCTTCTGCTGCAGTTATTGCAAGGGAACATAACCCCCACCCCCACACATAATCCTTATTTTAGGAGCATTTTTTAAAGCTAAGCATAAAATTGACATAAATACGCCCACATTGCCATTCTATACTACACTACTACACACTGTGTAAAATCATGCATGGTAATCTTTTATAAAGGTGTTTGTGTCGTGAGGTGTAAAATTGGGGTGTAAAAAGAATAAATAAGGTTCTGTAAAAAGCTTTTTGCACCATAATTGGTTTGTCCCATCGGGTTGCATCAGGACTAATAATGGCGTAACTTGCGGCATTCGTTTGGGGAATAAACACCTATTACTCATAATGGGATGTGAAGAAGAATGTTTGGGATATCAAATTACTTATATAGTGGTGGATACACCAGAGAATGACTCCCTGTATCATGGTACCTCTGACATTTGATCTGCCAGTTAACATTATATCACTGTTATGGCTGATTTTCTTTTTAATAAAAAAGATTCATTTCTATTAATTTAACTATAGAAATTCTTGGGCAACTGGTCTCAGGACCTTTTCTGAAAATAAAAATATAGGTTCTAAAACCAAAACACCCCCTGATCATAGTGGACCTCCCACCATTATCTCCCAACTGAATCATTTTTGTGTCAGAGTTGTAACTGTGTGGAAAGTGGCTTCTTCAGACTGATATCTTTACCACATGAAGATAAATTAAAAAGAAAATAATGGCAGCTCCATATTCAGAGCCTATGATTAAGGGCTGGTACACTCGAAATGCTTAAAGGACAAGGAAACCCCTCAACAAGAGTTTTCACTATATGATAAAATACCCGCTGCTGTACCGAATCACTGCATATATTTCGGGGAAAACTTGATATTTAGCCTGTGTTCGCATCTCTTGACTTAATAATATAGCACTACAATGCAGTCCCCATCTTTTCTTTCTTGACATTACTAAGATGGCCGCCATCAAACTATTGCACATGTGAAAAATTTCCTCCACCCGCTGAGGGTCAAGTTGTGCCTGTTCTGCTGTTCGTGTAAGGAAATGCATACCAATGAATGTGGACAGGGCCGCCATTTGAAAACGAGGGGCCCCATACAACAAAACTTTCGTGGCCCCCTGGGCTCCAAGCCCCACCCCAGATCCCGCCCACTCTACATCACAGTTAAAAGACCACACAGACATCGGCGCTAAAAAAAGGTAACCCCCCACACACACAAGTTAAAAGCTATTGGTGACCAGGGCCCCCCTATAGGTTAAAAAAAACATTGGCACCAGGCCCCACCCCTTACAAGTTAAAAAAAAATTGGGGCCCCAAAGAATATTTTTTAAAAAAAACATTGGTGGCAGGGGCCTATAGAGTATTATAATAATACAGTGGTGGCCAGGGGATTAAAATAGAAATAAAAGACACACATTGGAGTTCAGAGGAATTTAACTCGTGGCTTCAGGATTTCAACTTCGCCTCCTTTTGTGACTTTGGGTCTTTTCGCCACCTCAGGACTTCAATTACAGCTGTTTTCGTGACTTCGGGCCTTTTCGCCACTTCGGGACTTTGGCTATTTTCGTGGCTTCGGGTCTTTTCGCTTTTTCGGGACTTCGGCTGTTCAGCTTTTCAGCACTTCCACATTCAAAACTTCGTCTTTTCTGCATTTCCGCATTCTGGACTTCAGGCGGCGCAGCTTCGAGCTTCAGGGCTGTCAAGAGGGGCCCGTCTCTTTCAAAAGTTCAGCACTGCCGGGCCACCCTTCAGGCCCGGGCCCGGTACACTTGTACCCCCCTGATGGCGGCCCTGAATGTGGATATTGCACATGTGCACTTTTTTAATAGGCGCTACTGCACAAGCTTCAGGTTTTGGAGAGTGAGAGGTGACCTATGGGGTTTTTTTAGACTCACTCTATATTTATAAACTTAACAGTTTAATCAGCTAAATGCTTAGAAGGGATTGTACAGCATTGCAGAGCACAGTAAATGTATAGACTGTCCTTGTCCTTTAAGGCCTATTGGGGCAATGAAATTAAATTCGCAGAGAGAAAAACAATTCCCACCAATAAGAATAAAAATCCACATCTCGCAATCTAATATTATTCCTTAAACTGTTATTGCATTGCAAATTTTAATTGAGCATCGTGAATTTTAATTGCGCACTCTTAAGAAGTGCTTGAAGGTGTAATCTTTTGGAGCAAACATAACTTTTTCAGTACAAAGTTTTATTACATTTACTGCGTACTGGCGCAAACTATAAAATTCGCAAACGGTCTTCCACTGTCGGAAGTGGTCGTTAAACAGTTTTCGGGTTCGCAAAAGCTATATTAAATTCGAACAAAGCAAAATTTGTTTAACTGTATAACTTTTCGCATTGCAAATAGTTTTTACTTTACCGACTTTTATTACATTCCCCCGTATGTGTGCAAAATTTATATTTTTAATGTTAAAATGTTTAAATAAACTTGGAGCTGCTGCACATTTCCTTTACTATGACACAGTATTTTTTGGCTGGGGATGCCGAGGGACATGCAGCCAAAGAGAAGTCTTGCTTACAGACTTGTGGCCAATGGAAGTGAGTCTTGACCAGACTTTTCTTTCAACTTAGAAGTATAATATGTGTTTCAATTTCATGTCTGGGTATAAAAAATGAATAAACTCACTCTACTTTCCTTTATCATGTGATACTGTTCTTTTTGTTTGTTTGTATGTACTGTATATTGGTGTCAAATAGTAATACTTACTTTGCGGTAATGTATAGGAGACAAACTACTTATGTTATAGTATTTATGCATGATAACTTAAGATAGAGAACAGACATTAAGGGGCAGATTTATCAAGGGTTGAATTTTGAGGGTTAAAAAAACCCTCGAATTTGACCCTCGAAGTAAAATCCTTCGAATTTGAAGGATTTTAGCGCAAAAGGTTCGATCGAATAAAAATTGTTCGATTCGAATGATTTTAAGTGATCGATCGAAGGATTTTTAATCGACCAAAAAAAAACTTAGAAAAGTGATGTGGAAGGTCCCCATAGACTAACATTAGACTTCGGTAGCTTTAATTTGGGGAAGTATGAAGTCAAAGTTTTTTTTACAGAGACAGTGCTTCGATTATTGAATGGTCGAATGGTCGAACGATTTTTACTTCAAATCGTTCGAATCATTTGATCGAATTTGACCAATTCGATGGTCGAAGTACCCAAAAAATTACTTCGAAATTCGAATATTTTTTGATTCCAACTATTCACTCGAGCTTAGTAAATCTGCCCCTAAGGTGCAGCATTTCACAATGGGGGTGTGTGTGTGTGGGGGGGGGGGTGTCTGTGTGTGTGTGTGTGTATTATTCAATAAATCAGTCTGTTTCTCCAACTTGTAGATAAGAGAGAGGGGCACTAAGTGGTTAAAGGCATTTGTGTGTAGAACCAAATGCAAATGAATAACAAAAGTCCAAATACTCCAAAGGTCAAAAACAAATGTTTGATGCTCCAAGGGTTAAATGCAAATTATCCAATAACTCCAACAAATGTTCCACATGGGAGGCTGCCTCCTAAATCTGCTGATCCCAGGCAAAGTCTACAAATAAACATAAAAGAAGCTGTACAGCACACCATCACTCTTGAGAAAGTCGGGACACAACGAAACTCGTTGGGAAACAGATTTAACAGACTTTATTGAAGAACAATCATTTTCTGCTTAAATTGTAAGTGCAGTTTATCTTTCTTTGATTAAAGGTGCTCATACAATTTTACACAATGGGAGTGCACCCCTTCTTTGATGTTTATTTAATTCTCCAACTTGCTTCCAGTTTGGTTTCCATGTTATTCTGATGTAGCTGCAGAAGCACCACGGAAAGGAAAAAGTTATAAATGCTGCTTATAATGTGTTTTCATTTACTGACTAGTCCTTTCAAAAATACTCTTATTCTTGTTATTACTACTCCCTGTTCTGCACTAGAAGAAACCACTCTTGTTCACTAATTGCAAGGCTAGTGTAAAACACATTAGGACATTAGAGAGATTAAAAGGTGACCGTTATAATTCACTCACTTAAACAGCCCTAGAATTATTTAAGCTCTATTTTCTTTAAAGTCGAATAAATATTTAATAACTACTGTGCCTGTAACTTGAGTTTTTGCATAATTATAGCCATGTTGATGATTAGCTGCTACCGTTTAGCTGAAAAAGTTTTTTTGTACATATACCTTTTTACAGTTATTACACTATACCTAACCATCATAGATAAACAATTCATTGAATGTAGATCATTTGGATTGAATGCTGTTATTGGAAACCAGAGGTATTCTAATGCATATTCATTCTCAGCAGGACACACCTCTCTCAGGACTGACATTTCCTTTTATTGAATACACCGTTGAGCAATGAATGAAAATGAAAACATGCTCAATTATCTCTGCATGGTCTAAGCATTCAGAACAGAGGAATTTCTGTTGGTCCCAGACTGATTTTGCTGCTTTTGTTCTAGCTCACCGCTTGCTGCTTTGTAGCGGGTGATTAGCCCATGCACACCAACATGATTATCATACAAACAATAAATACATGGATGAGTACTTCAAAAAGTAAATAATAACAACAAAAATTGCCATAGGGCATGGTGGGATTTGAGAAACTTTTCCTGATTATCAGTGGATTTAGATGCCTCCATCAGTATTTTGATCAAGCTGTGTATTGCAATTAAGCAGCTATCCATTTTCCCTTCAGGCAATAACATGAGACACTCTTCATTATCAACATGACCTGCATTCAGCTCTGAAACCTTTAGCACAACAAGGCCTCTCGATTTCACTTACAGAAAAGAGGCTAATGTTATTTAATCAGAGCTTCAACTGTTTTCCCATATAGGTAAAGGCTCAACATGCTGTGACTTTGCACATAGAGGAGGAATACATTGCCGCCAGCGCTGACAGCAGGGTTGGCTCATAACACACATTCTTTTAGTGGACAGAATTGTTTATAGCAACTCCAGCTAAGATTGAAAGCTGCACAGGGCTTCATTTCTCTCCAAGAAAATGTCATAGAAATCATAAGAAAGCAAGATTTACATACCCCCCTGTTTGTGGGAAAAGAAGACTTCAGCCGAAAACACCTAATTTCATTTACTATCACTGTGGCTAACATTATGCAGGCAACTGAGCCCCTAATATTATTAACTCCCATGGTAATAAACATGGCATCTCATTCCAACTTTACACAGACAGATTTTCCCATTCCCATGGTTATTTCTAAGAAAAGCTTTAAATCTATAACACACAAAACAAATATATTTCTTTGTAGTTTTAACCAGTTAACAGATGGTGAGGAATGTAGCTATTCTATAATGCAAACTTACTATGTAATAGCTGAATTTAACAGACTGGAAAAACAAAACAATAAATATAGCCCATGCACAGGTTCAGGTGCTGTGTCAGAGTCTCAAGATGTTGTACCGTGTCAGCCATTGGAAAAAAATGCAGAAAATTTTAAGTTTGGTGATACCTTTTATTGGCTAACTGAATAAGTAACAAAGCTTGCAATGGTTACTTATTCAGTTAATAAAAGGTATCACCAAACTTTTCTCAAAACATTTCTTATAACCAGCTAATGGTCTTTTTAGTCTTGCCTAGGGATTACCCACTCTTCCTCTCAATATGCAATTGTTTTAAAGGAGACATGAAAAAACCCTTATTTTGTAGGCAATTATAAGTAATATATGGTGTTGCTTTTACATGAGGCTAAAAATCGATATCTTTAAAAATAGCCCCATTATTGGAGCTCCCTATAGATGTTCTCTGGTCCCTGTCTGTGTTTCAAATGAGGGGTGGGTGTGTCCTAATAGTCCCTGCCAGAAGCACAGTAGGAGGGGGACAGCCAATCACAGCTCTGCAGTCACACCAGACAGTCTTCAGTTCCCTATCAGGTCCTGCTAGCTGCTGATTGGTTCCTGTCCTACAGTGCAGTGAGCTGAGAGCCGCCGGCTCCCCTGCACATCCTGGGAATTCAGGGAGCAGGAAGTAGAAGGGAGGGATTATTAGGGTTTTTGCAGAAATATTCAATAACTCAGCCTGAAACACTATTTTTTAAAGCACAATTCTTTAATGAGTATAAAATGAGTATAAAACCTTTAAAATTAGTCTAATGTCTTGCATGTTGGAAAACAACAGACAGAGATTGTTCCAGTGCATGTTACTTAATGCAGGAAGGGTCTATTGTTGCTTTGCAGTGTGATGTCATGTTTTACCTGTAACCCTGTGTGATTTTCTTCTTCCTCTTCCTGTGTATACTCTGTATGAAAAGTTCCTGTTGTTATGCTGAAGTGTTTATGCTGAGTTCTATAAAGCAACCAAGTTACTGTTCACACAGAAGTTGGTGTGTGTGTCCTCACTTACAGACAAGCTGCACATGCAGTTCAGATCAGCTCTCTGCTAACATGGCATTAGCTCCAGGGACTTGTTGATACTTAGTAGAATTCATTCTTCCCTCTACCCACATTATAGGGCTTGTTTATAATTACAAGGAACAGCCCTAGAAGCAAAACCAGCACAAAATTGCGCCAGCCAAAACATCATTGGGTAAAGTACTTACACCTACTTGTGCTCTTCTTCTGGTGACTGGTCTGCTGGTTCTGTTTGGTTTGAGGTACAAATTGCAACATGAGCAGGAAAAAGTTCCAGGGTTACCTTTATTCCAAACACTATGGAGTCTATTTGTGTACAGCTATGAGAAACAGTATCTGTTTCTGTATGTTGCAAAGGAAATATTATTTAACAATAATACATACCGTTTCATGAATATCTCAGTTATTTACCTTCACCAGTTAGGTTATAATTGGCATTTAATTTATACAGAATTGGCGCATAGTATAGTATATTGTTACATGCATATGTGAGTTTGTGGTCTATTTTACATGGTGCCCATGTGGCCTGTATTATGTGGGATTTTTCCCTCTAGCTATAGTGAGTGAATAAATAGCCTCAGATCAGTAATAAAGGCAGTCCTGTTCTCCTGAGTTTGATTCAAATTTGGGAACAATCTGCAATCACTGTGTTTTTTCTCTGCGCGTCTGTAAATGTTTCCTCCCAGACTCCAAATAAAAAGTCAGGTTGATATTGAATTATAATGGAATTGACCAAAGTTTTTTGTGTAATTGGGACATTAGACTGTAAGCTCCTCTAGGACAGTGACTTATATGAAGTATAAACAATATCTGCACAATGCTGTGTAAAACACAATGAGGCTATTTAAATGTAATGATAATAATAATTATGAAAGAATTCCTGGCACCCAGCACCAGCTGCCATTAAATAGGAACATCTCTGAAAAGTAAAATCCACTGCTGGGAGCAAATATTAATAGATGAATCAACTTCTCAAATAAAAAAAATATTCTCAACAAAAGGCAGACAAAGGTTTGGTGCAAACTGGAGTTGCTGCCCCAGATAACTATTTTAAATCTTCCACAAAGAAAAAAAAAAAGATGATTAAAATGATTTCCCTTTGATGTGATGCCTAATTTTTCAGTTGACTTAAGGTTAGCGAGTATATAATTCTATTATTCTGTCTTTTTATGGAATTTGAACAGGATGAAAGCAGTTTGATAATGTCAGCAAGTGTGCGTTCATTGCACGTTTTGTATAAGCACATGAAGAGCAGGTTGTTGCTTACAAGCTGAAAAGATTAGATTTGAAAAATTCGATTGTCACTTTATTTTGTCAGAACAGCTATAGCTGCAGTTTATGAGGGTGCTATGAGATTTGTATGTAGCAAGTATCTTTCTTTATAAAGAAAGCTCATGGCAGGTGTCTAACTCCTGCACGTTAGGTACATTGCCCATGGCATCTAACTTTGACAAGGCAGAAAATATTAGGGGTAAATATGCTTATGGTTTGCCAGGTAAAGAAAAAACAAGTGCCAAGGCTGAAATAATGATTGTGCTTAATAGAAAGAAGGTTAGGAAGGAAATTGAAGGAAACCTTTAAACCCATTATGTTCACATGCTTGTGGGATAGAACCTCATTAAAATATTTGCTATACAACACAGAGAAATTAAATCAAACTTAAGTGCTAAAAGATTTCTCCTATTGAGCCCAGCCTAGTAGCATTCTCCTCAACCTGTGTTTACTTCCATTTCTATACTATTTGTAAATATTTACATGTAATTTGTGGGGCAGTGAGTCCAGTGGGTCAGGTTCTCTGGTAGGCCCTGGTATAATACTGGTATTTCAAAACAACCGGACACCTCAATAGGCAGAAATCAATAAATGCAGATTCAATAAATAGTTCCCAATAGATGTGAGGCCTATAGTACTATTCCAATTAAGAATCAGAATGCAGAACCTATGCTCTGGGTTCAAAATTAAAAGTTCAATTAGGAGGATCTATAAGGCACTTATTGCACATATTGTGGATGGATTATTGGGGGGTGAACTTTTTTGATGTCAGTGTAAAATTGAAGCAACGTCCCATGTTCACATGCAGAAAATAATGAAAAGTTCAAAGGGAAAGGTGTCATCTTGGTCAACATTATTCCTGACAATACCAGAAAGGGACATAGTTAATGGTTTCTGGGGGGCTGTATTATTAGCCACACCTTGTGTTTCATATAATTCTGATCATTCGCCCCTGACATACTGCATTGCCCATATTTTTCTGATAACAGGCCAGATTCAATTCTAGGAGAAAAATGCATCTCCTAGTTTAATTCCCTATTTCCTAATAAACTTCTTTTGAGTTTTTATGAGCTAAGCCATGAGATAAAGTTCTCTCATAGAATTGAATGGGCACTGGGACGTATTACTACCATACCACAGAAACTGGCCTGAGACAATGGGTTGTAAACCCATGGGCAACAATGGGTTGTAAATGACATCTTCCGGTACCCATCTACTTTAAAGGACCCATCTTCTTGAAGAAATGTCTCAGGATAAACATAAACAGCTATTGTATGTATGACATTTAGGAACTAGTAATAAGATAATCTGTCCAGTTTCCCTTTACCAAAAATGAATGAAATTGTGAACATTTACAAAATGCAATAAAAGTCAATGAATGTTTCGCTGCAACTTTTTTTTTAAGTGACTTTATCAACACACAAAATATTGGCTTCTATGGGCTTTTTTTTTGTGGCGAAAAATTCACTTGTCAGATGACCAGTAAATGCTGCCTTCTGATTGGTTGATATGGTTTACTGTACCTGAGCAAATGCAGTGCTCTTTGTTACTTAACCCCAATCCTTACTTAAAGAAAGATTACAGAGGTACACAAGGATGACTCTATTGTGAGCAACTATGTATTCAGCCATATAGCCATACACTTTGGGGCCGATTCACTAACTTCGAGTGAAGGATTCGAAGTAAAAAAACTTCGAATTTCGAAGTGTTTTTTGGGCTACTTCAACCGTCAAATGGGCTACTACGACCTTCGACTACGACTTTGAATCGAACTATTCGAACTAAAAATCGTTCGACCATTCGATAGTCGAAGTACTGTCTCTTTAAGAAAAAACTTTGACCCCCTAGTTCGCCATCTAAAAGCTACCAAACTCAATGTTAGGAAGGTCCCCATAGGCTTTCCTAAGTTTTTTTGATCGAAGGATATTCCTTCGATCATTGGATTAAAATCCTTCGATCGTTCGATCGCACTATTTGCGCTAAAATCCTTCAACTTCGATATTCGAAGTTGAAGGATTTTTAATTCCCAGTCGAATATCGAGGGTTAATTAACCCTCGATATTCGACCCTTTGTGAATCGGCCCCTTTATGTAAACTATCATAATAACTAAATACATATGAAAGCAAAAATACTAATTTTATTCTGTACAAAGGATGCAGGGGACAACTTTCTGCCGTTTCTACCAAGAGTTTTACTTTTAGAACTTTCCATAGGCCGAAGGCATAAATCTATTGAGAAAGAACTGGTCTTTGTCTCATGGAATTAGGTTGTGAAATAAAAATGCCCCAGTATAAAAGCGCTTTTCTGTCACTGTGCATTCAGCAGAACTCCCATCACAAATAAAAATGTCAAGCTTATTAAGGATTTAAATAGTCTGGCACTGCACACCATCGGACATATCTGTAAGGCATGCTTTAAGAAAATGTGTGGGTTTTTTCTGTTTTTCTATTCTATTAAGATTTCTAAATATCTTCCCATCCCACATTTTTACTCATATCCCATTTGCTATTATATGAGCTAGATATGCCAGGTGCAGATTAGTGGGACATGGTACTCAGATGCTTCTGTATAGAACGAGTATCCCTTAGCAACCTCCCAGCCAGCAGGAGGAAATAATCCTGATTTGAATATGATTTGCTCGTGAGTAAAGCACACAAGTGTGTCCTTTGTTATCTTGCAGGAAAAGATTCACGCCGTATCTTTTTCCCTGAATTTGTATATGCAAACGGTGCAGTTTAACAGTAAGCTTACATTGCAAAATACATAATTATCCCAGTATTGAAGAATTATACAGTCGAAAGTCCTGGTTTATAATAAATCTGCACTGCAGTCTTCCTTGTGTGTGTATTGTTTTTTGTATGTTTAGGGCAGGGGTGTCCAAAAGTTAGATCGGGATCTACCAATAGATCTTTAGCTGGTGATTAGTGGATCTCTAGACTCTGTCAACAAACAGCTTGTCTAAATCACCCTCCTAGTTCATGCTTTTCATTCATATATTTATTATGTTAAGGTTGCATAAGAAATAGTTGTTAAATATAGCAATATACATGTTCCCATAAATCAGTATTTAAGTATTGTTTTCCATGGAACAAAATGCTAACACTGCTTTAATGGATGTAGATCATAATGGGACAACATCACTAAAAGTAGACCTCACATTAGTAAAGTATGGACATTTCTGGTTTAGGGGATTGAGATGCATATTTAGAAATGAAATATAACTCTGCAATTTTAAAATTAAAAAAAGGGCTATAAAGCAAGTGCAGCAAAGTGGCTCTGGGTTTAACACCCTAATCAAAAGGGGGCTAATTTATAATATGTGTGGCAGGGTGCAAAATGCAAAAACAGATGTAAATGTCCATATTTTCACAATTTACACCCTGCCCTACATGTAGCCCCCATAGGAGGAGGTCTGTGCCCTCAGAAATTGCTAAATACCCTATTTCTTTTCATTGGGCAGCTGGGGTAATACTACAGATGCACAATTTAGGGAGCACTAGGGAGCATATTTTGGGGCAGGGGGCCCTGGAGGTGACAGCTGGACACCCAGTCTAACACTGGGGAGCACGGACAAGTGCAGTGGTAATTAGTAAAAAGGCCTTTTTTGCACCCATGTATACTGCACCTTGTAGCATACAGTTTATTGACAACAAGGTAGAAGGTACAGGCTGCATTTAAAGTTCCTGCCACAAGTGCTCTTTCACTGAACACAAAGCAGTGAAATTATTACAGAGCACTTGCAGAAAGGGATTTAATTGCAGTCCGTGCCGTGTTCCTTTCTCTGAATCCAATGCATACTGCCAAGTCCAGCACTTGCAGCAGGGGATTTAATAATTGACCTCTGAGGCCTCAACAATCAAAAGTTTCCTGTATAGACTGGTCTCTATCCCAGTAGGTTATGTCACTATGTATAAAAAAAAAACTTAATAGACAGTGGAATGTGCTCGCTGTTATAAGTATGATGTATTAACCTTGCACCAAAATGACTCCATCTCCTGTTCACACATCTTTCCCAGTATGTATTCTCAAGGTAAATTTTGCAGGGGTAACATGGGATAGGGGATAAGGAAAAAATCCAATATTGCAAAAATGATGAGTAGTAAGGTACACTTACCAATACTAACAGGGGGTCCAGGTGCTCAAGCCCCAGACCTTCAGCTTGGGGAGGTAGTATCAGACATGTAGAATTCAGTGGTAAGCTGGCACAGAAACTGGCCACCCTCTGAGATCCTTTTTACGTAATAAACTTTTAATTTGCATCTAATTTGGAGTGAAGTCCAGTCAGAGATGATCTTGGCCCCTCCACCGCCTGAGGCAGCACCAGTTGCTGCCGCCCCTCCTCCCCCGTTCGCTTACCTTTTTGCACCTAAGGGGGTCCAGGGGGGGGTCCACAAGGGCAGCAAAGAGGGCCATGCAAACAATCTATAAACAATCTATACAATCTTTTCCAATTCACTAAACTTGTCTAAGTTTGCTCAACCAGTGTTAGTTTGTCCTTCAGCTTGATAATTGTCACCATTTAGCTCTCATATGGCTCTCCAATATCTTTGCAACAAGCACAATTCCTTTATTAAAATAAATCGAAATACTCCTCCACCGTTCTTTTAGCTGGGACATTTACTGAATGTACAGTTTTCAGCTGAACATACAGAATTCAGAGACCCTGTGAAATGTATCAGCTATCATATTCCTGTAATGGGTGAAAGCCAATTGGAATGATTTTTAAACCTTCCTGCATTCATCCTTTACTCGCTGAACTCGTCTGCCCTTCTTTGCATGATCTCATTTTCCATCCTTTCTATTTTCTCTTTTGACTGATAAATTAGCAAAGAAACTAGTGTTGCTAATTTTAGATGATCTCCTCTTGTATCAGTAAGATATGCCTCTTCGCATGTCCTAACAAATTACTTTTATGATCAATCAATAACATTATTCATTTACACGAACAGCCTGGTCGATTTAATATCATGTATTACTAAATTAACACAATATTTCATATTTAAGTCCCCTTTGTATGCACTCTTTGTTTTTTTGTAATTTTATTTGTGTAAATTTAGTATATTTACTCTGTTGAAGCAGAAGCAAAAGTAGAATCACTGGAGGTGTTAGGCAACCCCACCAGTGATTATAATAGTTTACCTGAGATCCAGGGTGTGTATTCCTGTTTGCTGAAAACTGCACTGGCTAAGTGAAGAGCCATTTTAGTAGATCCTGGAAGCAGTATAAAAGCAATTGAATGCACTAAAAGTAGCATTAATATATATATAACAACCAATATCATCAACATTTCATTCCATGCTATTATTTGTTATATACATTATTCCCACTTCAAGAACAAAAGAATGCATCTGATTTACTTTTATAGGTATTGGACCTGTTCTCCAGAATTCTCAGAACTTTGGGATTTCCAAAGAAGGGGTCTTTCTGTAATATGGATCTCCATCCACTAAAAAACATATTTCTGTAATGTGGATCTCCATCTACTAAAAACCATTGAAACATTCATTAAACCCAATAGTCTTGTTTTGTTTTAAATAAGGATTCATTATCTATCAGTTAGGATCAAGTACGAGGTACTGTTTTATTATTACAGAGAAAAAGGAAATCATTTTAGATATTTTGAATTATTTGATTAAAATGGAGTCTATGGGAGATGGCCTTTCCATAATTTGGATCTTTGTGGGTAACAGGTTCCCGAACCCTTACCTGGTGGGTCTGTGCTGTAGGGGCTCTGTGTAAATGCACCTCTGGTTGACTATGAGGCTATGGATCATTTGGGTAAGATTGTTAGTTTTCCCTTTTTATCATTCTAAAATCAGATGACTCTACTTTAAATGAACAGGCTAAGTTCATATATAACTAACTTTGACAAGTATGAACAAATCCATCTATAGGCCACCGGCCTAGAAAAAATAATGACCAGACTTGGAGGCAGGGAAAAAGTTAGCAAATATTACCTAGCCATATGGATGGCCACACTGAAAGTGCACACAAATGTTGCACTTATTGACCTATTTATTAAAAGGTATGTGTGTTAACACAGGCTCCTTGCACTTGTATAGTTGCTCTTAGAGCCTTTGTATTTGTCCTCTTCTACTGAATTATGTGCAAGTGCACCTATTGACAATGGTGAACCCTGGAGTGGCTGCCACTCTGAACATGGTGATAATTCCAGGGTTCCCACAGCAGACTTGCCCCAAAAAAATCTAATTAATTGCATATGATTTGCTAACATCACAGCTTCATTCATTTGCGTATGTTGGGTACATTGTGAGTAAAAAATATGTCTAGTTGCATCCAAAAATGTAATTGTGTTTCTAAATTACCTTTATTAATCTACTTACCTTATTTATCTTAATATTCCCTTTAGTGCTCACTTTTTATTTTATTTATTATCCATGTCTAAAATTGTAAAAGGGCTGTCAAGTACAAGCAAGGGTCATATGTTGAATAAAGGAAATGACACAATGAACTATACAGAAAAGAATATGGTCTGCTGGGGCAAGAAGGAAGAGACCCACAGAAAGGAACTGGACAGATGCAATGGGAAGATCAAAACCATAAGAGTGTAGCAGTTTGCTTAACAAAACCAAATAAACCTGGAAACAGCTAACACCAACAGCAGGAACAAAGAGTTCAGGGTCAAGGATGTAGATAGAGGTCACAGTCCAAGGATGACAACAAATACAGGACAGAACAGATATCGGATAGCAGTATTCCTAAATGAATTCTGACTAACTAGTTAATTTCAATGTGATTAACAGTGTATGCAGTATAATTACTAAAAATGTCCAACAAAATATAAATCAGTAAAATAATCCAGTGTCAAATAAATGGTTATAAATCATCCTGAAAAACACATGATATAAGAGTGTTTGTATACGGTCCCATTCATTAGTAAAGTTAGGAATTCTTCTACACATACATCATTTGACCACAGATTATGATCTTGGTTTCTTGTAGAATTTCTACTAAAGTAAATTGTTCATCTTGGATCATAAGAGAACTGATTTAAAGGTAAGAAGAGAATATTTACCGGAAAGAACAGCAAAGAAAGAAATTTACATTGAGCAGACAAGTTCTAAACCTCATAAATATTAAAGTAATAAAAGAAGACATGCTGAACATAATCAGGGAAACAGAATGTGGAAAATATATCGCAGCAGGTATAGGGAGGGTATTTAGGGAAAAAAGTAATTTTGTTCAAGCAGCAGAAAAATTGAGAATCATGGTGGAAAAGGATTAAAACATCACCATATAACTGCAGATATATCAAGCCAAGAGATTGAGCTTGCAAGAACCAAACAGAAAAAATCAACATTTAATAAATCACAACTCTTCAAATGTCTGCCCCAATACATCAGTTAAATATTTTTATGCTAAGTCTGTATTCATTTTATAAAGAGATACTGTACCTTTTTTTTTTAATTTACCCCAGGAAGTTCCACCATATTCCCTTTAAATTTGTCTAATTTAAATGGAAAGCTGAATAGTTTTTCTTAATTTTTAAACGTTTGCCCGGTTTTAAGCTGTAGGCAAGTGGCATATGGATTGTTTGATATCTGAGGTACAATAGGGAAAATTAAAGCAATCAACATAACCTACCCTGCTTGAAGCTATTTCCCAGACTTGATTAAGTATTAACTGTCTTTCTATTCCCATTCCCTTTCCCAAGAAATCAGAAGGGGCATCGCCTAGCTGTCCATGGGGCATGGAACAATGTGACTTTGGCATCACCAGCCAATCAGGGCCATTTGTTTAATGTTCTTTGGCAAAGATAATTAGCTAGGATATATAATAACTTGTACAAAGAGACATCATTAAAACAAGTCATAAAAAGTATTCTTGTGTATAAAGGACATCTCTACAGTGAACTCTGTGGGTACAGTAACCTTTTAATATTTAACTACATCTGTTCCACTGCAGTCCCCTGGCTCCATGCCAGAAAAAAAGGGACATCTGGCCATGATGCTTTTATCACTTGAATTTCATCTTATTAATTTTGTAATATATCTAGCAGTAACCAAATAAATCATGTAAGTCATAAGCTATTGATACTACTATTACAGTTATTATAACCAAGCATTGTCATCAGTAGAAATGAATGTACACACTGCTTTTGCATTTGTAATTAAATTGGTTTCCCACAAAACAGTAATTGAAAAAATAAAACTTTGGAGGACACATTATTCATATCATAGTTACATAGTTAATTTGGGTTGAAAAAAAAGGTCCTTCCAGTTCAACTCCTCCAAATGCACCCCAGTGAACATAAATACACATACTTACTAAATCTATAAACTCACACATATATATATACCAAATATCATCAGCAATGTAGAGATGAGCAAATATTTTGCTTTTGACTTCAATGCATTTGGCAACTTTTTTACCATTTTGCTTATTTTTGGTGAAGCAAAACGAGTCATATTCACCCATCATAAAGAGTCCACAAATATATTCAGCAGAAAGAGCGCACTCAATTATTTAAAAAGTTCTGTATTTAGCCCATTTCAATTTAATTCAATCAATAGCTATAAAACTTGATCATTTATAAAACACAGTTGACTGAATTTTCTAACAGTGCACTCTTTTTTTGGAATATATATTTTTAGATACAAGTGTATGGTGGGAAACGTCACTTTCTGGCAAAATTTCAAAATCAGAGCCACTGGAACGTAACTTTTTCTGTTGATGGAGCAACTGATTGACTTAATTTCAAGGGAAAAAAAGTGATCATGTAAAACGCCAAACAAAAATTGCACAACTGTTTTTACACAATCATGATTTTTTTCTTCCTAGCTGAAAGGGGAACTGTCGCAAAAATAAAAAATTAATTTAAGCTTCAGCATACCGAAATAAAAAACTTTCCAAATACAATCAATTAAAATTCTGCATTGTTTCTGAAATAATCACGTTTATGTTCACTATCCCTCTCTTGGCATCTGTTTCTCTTCATTCTGTCTTCATGCAGCAATTGGGTGTCAGATAGTTATTGACAGTTAGATCCAATATATGTTAAAGGGGGGGTTCCTTTTCAGTTGTATTATAGCTCACTCAAATAACTGATTCCAGTACAAACAAAATAACTGCCTTTTGCACAAAGCCTGCATGTAGAGAGACATGATGTCTGGTGATTTTGATAGAGTGAGCTCTAATACATCTTCTAGGCAAAAGCAGCCCTCCTATAAGATATATTGGATCTAACTGTCAATTATTATCTGACACCTAACTCCTGCATGAAGAGAAAATTAAGAGAAACAGATGCTGAGAGAGGAATAGTGATTATTATATAACTTGATAATTTCAGAAACAGTGCAGATTTTTAATTGATTGTATTTAGAAAGTTTCTTATTTCAATATGCTGAAGCTTATATTAAGGTTTCATTTTCGTGATAGTTCCCCTTTAAAAAGAAACTCAAACCAAATACTAGGCAAATGTAATTACAGTTTATGTTTATTGTATCACCTTGTTTGTATAGAAATATAAATAACAGAATAATGTTTATCAGCAGGCTCTCTCTTGCCTTTCAGTCTAATCAGGGTGGCATAATAAGTTTTCTGTGGATATCTGCACTTTCCTCAACCAGCAAGAGTCATATGACCATCCAGTGATTGTAAATATATCAGCTTATGTTGATCTGTAGCTTTCATGTCTTTGAAGATTAATTAAATGTCATGCAAACGACACTTCATTTTTGAGTGTCAAACGTCTGAAACACAGGGCATCCACGAGTCTAAGCAATTGCTGGGAAACTCAATGGAGAGCCATTGTGTTTGGTCACCCATAAATTGAGATATCAGTTGTCCTGCTGAGAAAAGATGCTTAATCAATACACATGCCATTGACCTAACAGTAGAAAATGTATTCAGATAAAACACGGTCTTTTAAACTCTTAAAGAAATAGCAACTCATGTCTTAATATGCATTTAATATAGTGGCGAGTCTCTGAGCAATTGGAGCATATCCAGTATCGGTATGGGATCCGTAATCCAGAAAGAGTCATAGACTCCATTTTATCAAATTATCCAACTTTTTTTAAAATGTTTTCCTTTTTCTCTTTAAACAGTACTTTGTACTTGATCCAAACTAAGATATAATTAATCCTTATTGGAAGCAAAACCAGCCTATTGGGTTTATTTAATGTTTACATGATTTTCTAACAGACAAGGTATGGGGATCCAAATTATGGGAATATCTGTCATTCGGAAAACGTCCGGTCCTGAGCATTGAGGATAACATGTCCTATACCTGTACATATATATATTTTAATAGTGCAAACAGTGCAGCAATCTTTAGCAATGCGGAGCAGGGAGTCTTCTACCTCCATCTCAACAGCTGCAGCTCTTAGCTGTGTTTAAGTGATTGTAAGTCAGGGGGTCATTATGGAATTCCTGGCAGATGTCTTTCAGAGCAAGGATTAATCTGCTCATAATGCCTTGATTAAAACTTGTATGCCACGTCAATTCTCAGCACAGTTAGGGATGGGTTAATTAAAGGAATCTCTACAGATGTCTGTCATGGGAAGGATTAATCTGCAGAGAATCCCTTAATTAACCTCCCTCTGTAATATGACCTTCTAAACACGGTTAAGTGACTCACTAGGGTGCTTTCATCCGTACAGCACATTATTCATATAATATACCATATTTATTGCAAAAACACAAAATAGACAATATACGTGTATGTTCGTTCCATGAATCATGCCAAGCATCCTTCATGATTTTTTTTCTTTTAAATTAAAAGATATTCATAATTATGTCAATATAATGTTGAATTTAATTGATTCTGGCTTTTCTTCCACTTGTATTCCCTCTTCCATCATATAATCCTTTTCTTACAGTTTCTGCCCAGAGATAGAAGCACTCTGTCCTATCACAAAGAGCTTTGCCTGATCAACTACCAAAATAAGGCTTTTGACTGGCTTGTTATCACATTTCATGTCATTCCCCTGTTCCTTTACAGTGAATAGTATTCCCATGCAGCATTAACACTTCATGCAAACACTGTCTATAATCATATTGTTACATAGATTTGCCCTTTGACCATAAGGCGTTTACTACAGCTGTAAAGCTGCATTGTACTTAATAATATGGCAATATGAAAGCAGAACACACAATAACGATTCATCTCGGAATTTTATCCTCGGCAGATGGATGTTACAAATGCCAGTTTATTGTAAAGTTGTATTTACTTTGTAGGAAGAAGAGAGGCCCTAATTATTCAAATCAAGATAAAAGAAGTGATGATGAAAACCATAGATGACTTAGCAAAAAATTCAAAGTGACAAGATGACACCTACTTAGTGAGCCTGGAGCAGACACATCATTTACAAGAACTGAAAAATATGAGAAAATGATGACAGTCAGCAGTCATCAGGAACTTCATTTTTAGCTGCCGCTTGTACAGAAAACAAAGATGTAACTTGCCACCAGTCATTTGTAACGTTTATTTACAGAGGTTTCTTTCTTTCAGTTGTACAGATTGTACTGTTAATTTAATGTTGTTAAGTAAAATGCAGTGGCTTGAAATACCCTAAAATGAATTTAGCATTTTTCAATTATGACTACATCAGTTTAACAATGAAACCCATAATTCCAACGACTTAATTTTCTATCTGACTAATTCACACTTTATTTAAATTTCCCGTTACATATGCAAGTATTGCAATACAGCAGTAACATCGAAACATTGGAAGTACATTACGGGGGTTCTTTACTAAACCACAAATTTATCTGGTCTGGCTTTTTGGGGAAAAAACACAAATTTCTCAAAATTTATTATACCCCGATGTTGCAAAAAAACGATTCTGAAAATCCGCCATCTCAGACCAGTCAAGGTCATTTATAAGTCAAAGGGAGATCCCAACTGGAAAATCGATAATCCGTTAAATTTGGGTTTTTCGGGCAGAAACCCAAAAGAATTCAGCGATTTGGGAAAAAAGTAAGAAAATATCTTATGATTTCTGTTTTGCTTGATTTTATAGTTTTTTTTCCCCAATTCAATATATTCTAGTTATTTTATTAATAAATCAGGGATAGGAGTTTGGTCAAGCTATTTTTATCTTATGTATGAGAAAAGTTCGGATTTTAGTAAATAACCCTCTATGGTATTATAATGTTTATTGAGTACAGGTGTGGGAGCTATTATCCAGAATGCTTGGAACATGTGGTTTTCTAAGGTATATTTGGGAATTTGGATCTCTATACCTTCTGGTAAGAATCATTAAACATTAATTAAACCCAACAGGACTGTTTTGCCTCCAGAAAGGATTATTTATATTTTAGATGGGATTAGATACAAGGTACTGTTTTATTAATACAAAAAAAAGGAAATCCATTTTACAAATTGTAAATATTTGAATAAAATGGAGTCTATGGGAGACAGCCTTTCCATAATTCAGTGCTTTCTGGATAACGGGTTTCCAGCCTAACTTTTGACACCCCAGTGTTTTACCTTTCCAAGAAAGAAAGAAAGAAAGAAAGAAAGGAAGAATAAAATCCTGAAATTGTGTTATTGTGGCGTCCAAAATAATCATAATCAATAATCATATTGAGATCTTTTGCAATATTTTTGATGCTAAAAGGTTAAAAGCTACACAATATAGTGTAGTTTTATTTGTCTTTATTTAGCAGTATTGAAGTAAATAAGAAAAGCACCAAATGAACCCCTATAGGTAATAAAAGGTGCTAAGTTTACCCAAGTCCAGTAACCTATAGCAATGAATAAACGATGATAAGTAAATGCAACCTGCTGTTTGGTTTCTATTGGCAAACTTAGTGCCTTTTATTACATAACCCGCTAATTTCATTAGGTTAGTTTCAAAAAGAAACAGAGACAGAGATTATCAAGCCTCAGGCTCCACCTCTTCACAACATGTTCATAATTAATGAGAAGCATAATAATGCAAACCACAGTACTGCTTAGCTGATGCTGATGTTTTTTCTTTCACATGTAGTAATGGGTGAATTTATTTGCCAGGCGCAAATTTGCGGCGAATAAATTTGCGAAAACCCAGAGAAAATCTGCCAGTGTAAAAAAAAATGGATGCCGCGTCCGTTTTATTTGGACGCCGGCGCATTTTCACCAGCAAATTTAGTTTCACTAATTTTTCGCTGTTTCGTGAATTTTGCGGGAAATTCGCAAATTTTTCAGCGAAACGCCCCAAATTCGCCCATCACTATTCACATGTCAACAGCAAAATGATATACATAACAGTCATTGTATTCTGACCAAACGGAAAATACTTTGGGCATTTGGTGTATTTTAAAAGCTGAGACATACTAACGAAAGGGGGTAAGGTAGTGGATACTAATCTCATCTTCAGTCTCATATTGTTGAAATTAAAAAAACAAATAAATAATATATTTACTAGTTATTATTATTATTATGTCCTAGTAAGGGAAAAACACTGGCCAATATTCAGTATGTGCCTAAACACAGCAAACACATTATCACTGCTCAGTCTAAACCCTGCTGTTCAAATGCACAGCTATTAGAAACAACAAGATGCCAGCACTTGATCTAAGGTACATTCTAAAGCTGACCAGCTGCTAGAAAAGGCCATTATCTGCACACAGAAAAGAGAGATAATCTGCCGGTGCTTACAGTGAATTTAATATGTTTACTTAATATTGTTTTCACGTTATTTTTAAATATAGAGCTGGATCTTAAAAGTTTCCCTGTCTGCCTCACTAAATATGGTACATGAATATGCTTAACTGTACTGTATAATGGTGAAAAGGGGTTTAAAGATTTTAAAGATTTTAAATGCATTACCATATGTAGTATACCTATAGAAAAGTACAGCTTTGGGACCTATTATCTAATTCAGGTATGGGACCTGTTATACAGAATGCTCTCTAATGTGGGTCTTCATACCTTAAGTCTACAAGAAAACCGTGTAAATATTAAATAAACCCAATAGCTTCCAATAAGGATTAATTATATCTTAGTTTTGATCAAGTACAAAGTACTGTTTTATTATTACAGAGAAAAAGGAAATCATTTTTAAAAATTTCGAATTATTTGGATAAAATGGAGTCTATGGGAGACAGCCTTTCTGTAATTCAGAGCTTTTTGGATAACAGGTTTTTGGAATTCCTTTACCTGTACTTGGAATCTGGGGGGCTTCTGGATAAGGGTTTTTTTCTGTAATTAGGGTCACCATATCTTAAAGAAGAATTCAACCCTAAAGTAAAAAAAAACCCTACCCCCCTACCCTACATAGACCCTGCTTCCTCCCCCCCCCCCCAGCCTAGCTGCTACCCCGGGCAAATGTCGCTAACTCTTTACTTACCCCTCAGTGCAATTGGTAATCTTCAGGAATTAATTGCTGTATCGGTGCATCGGTTGGAGCATTTTACTGGTTTGCGACAACTGCCCATGCGTCGAAAGTGGCGAAATTTGCCGAAGTTCCGTTCTCATTCCGAAGATTACTGAAGAGCCAGAAGATGGCTGGCGTGAACTCCAATGAACAGAATCTGCACCGAGGGGTAATTAAAGAGTTAGGGGCATTTGCCCAGGGTAGCAGCTAGGCTGGGGGTGAGGAGGGTCTATGTAGGGTAGGGGAGGTAGAGTTTTTTTTACTTTTTTATACTTTAGGGTTGAATTCTCCTTTAAGTCTGTGAAAGAACGAACATTTAATAAACTATTGAATAAACTAAACTCATTGTAATTGTTTTTCCACCAATATGGCACATATGCTTACATACTGTGTATTGCCCAACATCATTTTAATACTGTCACTTATTTCCATACTGATTCACCGATTTACTTAGGAGGTTTTACGAACTAGGGGTGCCAGTTGGCACTGGTTTCAGATTTTAGCATTACAAAATATAATATTTTTTATTTGAATAATTTTCTCTGGTGGATAGAAATAATATGTCAGATGCATAAATGTTGGTTCAAATGCAATTAAGTTGATGCAAATATTTTGGTAATAGTCGAAATACTTGAGCAACAAATACTATGAAATGTGAATTGCCCTCCTTTTCCACTTTTTCTGTAGCTGATGGCGATTGGATTAAGTACCAGTCTCATAAGACCATATCTCAACAAAAATCAATGAGAAATGTATTTTTAATTATAGTCTGACTAATTCAAGGCTAATTTTCTATGCTCTTACGAACATGCTCCAATAAATTCAGGTTATTTCTAGGAGATTTGTGCTTTTTATCCTGATATGGAAGGTAAATTTATAAAATGCTTGCTGTACATTGCATAATTCTGGAAGGAAACATCCAAGCTAAACTATGATAATACATTTCCAATGGAATTGTATAGAAAATGCGATGAGGGGTTCATGGAATCAAAATGTTCAATACGTAAAGAGAATGCATTTAGTAAAGGGATAATGTCATGATTTGATGGAGTCGTTTTTATTTCTAACTTACTCAGTTTACATTACAAATAGTTATTTCATAACCATTTAAAATTTGATTCCTGAACCAGGCTGGTGTGTAGGCAGCCATCTCAGTTCATTGTGCCTGATCCTATGCTTTCAGAAAGAGCCAACACTGCACAATTGAATTTCTTTGAATTGTGGAGTCGCAGAGGGACTTGGATTTTTACAACTGAGTGCTATTCTCATATCTATCTATACCTATCAATACAGGTGTCAGGGAACTGTTATCCTGTTACATTCCCACTGTTCTGTGAACGGTGAAAGGGAGGGAGGGTGATATCACTCCAACTTGCAGTGCAGTAAAGAGTGACTGAAGTTTATCAGAGCACAAGTCACATGACTGAGAACACCTGGGAAACAGACAATATGTCTAGCCCCATGTCAGATTATTAAATTTAAAAAAAAACAGAAAAACAGATTTCATTGCAGAATTCTGCTGGAGCAGCACTATTAACTGATGCAGTTTGACAAAAAATTCAGATAGAATCTCTTTTAATAATAACAAACCTAAATCTATGCTTATAAACACCCATACAAACAAACAACCTTTTACCCATCCTGCATACTAATTCTATTAAATATAAAGCCCCAATGTATTCCATAGTACATTCATGTTGTACAGAAGAACTTCACAGTAGGTATAATGTGTGGGGATGATTTGCCTGGAGGTGTCACTGCTGGATGACATGTTATATTTAGATGACGCATGTAAGTGGCACTAGTGATGGGAGAATCTGACCGATTTTAGAGAAAAATTTGCACAACGGCAAACATTTGTGAAAGGCATTAAAGTCAATGGGCTTTTTTTGCAGATACTTTTTCCAAACCGCGTGTTTTTAATAAATAATCTGCAACTTTTGCAGTGCACAATTCATTATCAGCTCACGAAACATGTTGTTACACAACAACTTTCAATGCTGGACATTTAGTTTGTAGTCCTTGTGGTTTTTTAATTAATTTTTGTTTTTAGTGGTGCTTCTCTTTGTCGTGAGCTCATCCATACACTAGAATACTGGAAGGGGCGTTCAGATGAAGAACACTGGCAGTTCTACTGCTTACAGTATGTTTGCTTAGCATATATTGTTTACTTGTAATCTCACTATAGTTGATTGTCTATATGCTATTAATTTAGTTTTATTTTCCCCTAGATGTATGGATTCTAACACTTTAATGTCTATATCTATATATACAGTATGCGTGATACCTTGTCACAATGTGGGGCTCAGGGCACAGCATTTGACTACTTTTTTGTGCTTCCTTACAGATCCTATTTTTATCAAACATCCATCAATGTGGATGAGGGGGATAGCCCAGGCCATCAATATTTTTTGGCTTGTAGGGGGCCCCCGATCACCAATGGCTTTTTATAACTTGTGGGGGGGCCATGTCATCAATATTTTTTTTTTACTTGCAGGGGGCCCCTAATCACCGATGTCTTTTTATAACTTGGGGAGGTTACTTTTTTAGCTCAGATGTCTGTATGACCTTTTTACTGTGGGGTGGGCAAGATATGGGATGGGGTTTGGGGATGGGGACTAGGGGGCCCAGAAAATTTTGCCGTACAAGGCCCCATGATTTCTGAAGGCGGCCCTGAAGGTGTGGCTAAACATATGAAAGTGAAAAACTTCACCTGTCAGTAAGGATGCACCGAATACAGGATTCTGTTTGGGATTCAGCATTTTTCAGCAGGATTCGGATTCGGCAGAATCCTTCTGCCTGGCCGAACTGAATCCTAATTTGCATAGCCAAATTAAGGACGAGGAGGGAAATCGCGTGACTAGTGATGAGCAAATTTGTGCCATTTCACTTAGCCTGAAAAAATTGTGAATTTCCCGCAAGATTCACGAAACGGCGACAGCATCTTGGTTTTGATGCCAGCGTCCGTTTTTGATGCAGCGAATTTTTGCGCCCGTTTCGCAAGTTGCGGGAATTCACCACAAATTCGCACCTGGCGAATAAATTCTCCCATCACGACGCGAGACTTTTTGTCTCAAAACAAGGAAGTAAAAAATGTATACCCCTTCCCACCCCTAATTTGCATATGCAAATTAGGATTTGGATTTGGTTCGGTATTCGGCTGAATCTTCCGCAAAGGATTTGGGGGTCTGGTCGAATCCAAAATAGTGGAGTTAGAATGAGGAGTAATTGCATAAAGTCATGTTAGGCGACCCAGAAAAGTATTGATGTTTTTTTTAGAAGTAGACACATATTTGCATCCACATTGGTAAATGCTGCCCATATATTTTGCAGGCATTCACTATTACTTTTGAATTCTAGGGAAAATGTTGCATTGCGGGTAAAAAATAAACAGTGATTTGCATCCAATTTTTAGCACATTTGACTTGCTTCCTAAATGAGTCATAGGGGCACATTTACCTAGGGTCGAATATGGAGGGTTAATTAACCCTCGATAATCGACCGTCGAAGTAAAATCCTTCGACTTTTTAATTTGAATCCATTGATCCAAGGATATTCCTTCGATCAGAAAATTGTTAGGCAGCCTATGGGGACCTTCCCCATAGGCTAACATTGGCCTCAGTAGGTTTTAGGTGGCGAACTAGGGGGTCGAAGATTTTTTTAAAGAGACAGTACTTCGACTATCGAATAGTTGAACGATTTTTAGTTCGAATCGTTCTATTCAAAGTCGAAGGCCGTAGTCGAAGGTCGAAGTAGCCCATTCGATGGTCGAAGTAGCCAAAAAAAAACATTCGAAATTCGAACTATTTTTCCTCTATTCCTTCACTCGAACTAAGTAAATGGGCCCCTTATGGTGTTCTTGGCATTTGACCATATAATACATTGCATATTATAAAATGTACAGCCTGTACCTGGAGAACATATGCACTGGGTGAACAATATTCTAATGTATAATTTAAACACAATACACGTCAAATAGGCACATCATTATGTCCACAGCCATTCACTATATGTGATTATGTACTTCAAATCTTTTTTTTATTCAATAAACTGGTGAAGAATTCTTTCCAAATCAACATGTTTTGTCTTTTTTTGAACATTGCTTTAAATAAATGTATAGCTGAAATGTACTGGCATTTATTTCAGTTTCAAAATTGTGTGAAACATAATGTGCACAGGTCACAGATTGTCACTTCATTAAATCCCTGCCTTAACCACGCCAACCAAAGTAACTAACATAAGTCCCTCCTCTGAATGGTGTTAAGTATTCTTTTAATGTGATATTTAATTACACTGCCATAGAGTGTCAGTGATAGAAATTACCACTGTAAAATTCAAGATACATGAAGACTTTGCTGGCATCAACCTGAATATATAAAGGATAAGAGACGCTGGATTTAAGGTTGGATTAAAGGGAAAATGCCATCTAAAAATGATAAATTATTCTTTAATTCTAATTGCTTTTCCTCGCCTACTGATCTGTGTATAATGAGTGCAGTTTTTGTCCCAATTATTTCATTAAAAACCTCCACCATCTTCGATTGCTCAGCAGTTGCAGCTACTGAAAACCTAAATCAGACAGATATTTAGAAGGGACATTCTGAAATCGATGAGGATTTGATAAATAGCACTTGGATAATTTACAAAGATTAAGGAGCAGATTTATCAACGGTCGAATTTCGAAGTACAAAAAACTTTGAAATTTGACCATCAAATTAAAAAACTTAGAATTCGAATTTATTTCAACAAATTTGGCAATCCTGCGGTCGAATAAAAATCCAACATTTCGAGCGATTTTAGCAATCGATCGAAGGATTTTCCTTCGACCTCTAAAAACTTGGTTTTAGAAGATCCCCATAGGCTAACATAGCACTTTGGCAGGTTTAATTTGGCAAAGTATTGAATTTGAATTTTTTTTAAAAAAACTCGAATGTCAGGAAGGCTGCAAACAACTCCAAATTGATCCCAGGACGTCTAAAACAGCAATTCAGCAAGTTTAAGGTGGTGAATAGTGGAATTCAATTTCTAAAAAGGGCCAGTGTATGAAAAATCTCTAAAATCTAATTAAAATTTTTTAAAAAAACAAATAGAATTTTAACAATTCCCTAGTCTAATTTCACAGTTTTGGCCATAAAAAAGCTTGAAATTCGAATTAGAAAATTCCAATTTTCACTTCGACCCTTGATAAATCTGCCCCTAAAACTACAAATGTTGTGAGAGTTATCACAAAATCTGAATAAAAAAATGATGAATGGGAAATTAAGCTGAACTCTGCACTAAAAAATATGAATGCCTCTTAAAAATTTGAGTTTTTCAGACAAAAACCCAGAACCCCTTTAAAAGTCCGAATTGATTTAGAGTGGTTCAAAAAGATCAGTTCATCTCCCATTGACTTCTATAGGACCTCGACAACTTTTACCTGGCAAAGTTTTGTAAATTTATAGAGCTTTTTCAAAAAAATTAAACAAACCACAAACTTTTAGATTCATGGAAAAATTTGAGTTTGTTAGTAAAATGAAACTGTTGATAAATAGGCCCCCACATATAATACCCTTTATGTATTGAGAAATGTCCAAAAATGGCACCGAAATGTTGACTATAAATGTTTCTTTATTTTCACAGCATTATGAAGCCCTGAAGCGCATCTGTTGTTGAAAAACATATATATATATATATATATATATATATATATATATATATATATATATATATATATATATATATATATATATATATATATATATATATATATATATATATATATATATATATATATATATATATATATATATATATATTAGAATTATGGAAAGCAATCTCTCATAGGCTCCATACTCAAATAATTCAGTTTTTTACAAATGATTTCCCTTTTCTCTGTAATACAAAAAACAGTACCTTATACTTAAGCTGCATGAATCCATATTGGTAGCAAACAATTCTATAATCCAGAATATATGATACAGGTATGGGATGCGTTATCTGGAAACCCATGATACAGAAAGCTTTGAATTATGGAAGGCCATGTCTCATAGACTCCATTATCAGCGCCTGAGGCGGCTCCTTCAATGCCGCCCCTCCCTCGCCGGCAGGAACACTAATGCGAACAGCGCAATTGCTCTCTCTCGCAATAGTAAAGCCGAATTTCCGGTTTAAAAAACGGAAATTCGGGTCTTAAAGGTACCAGGAGTGGCTTTTTGCCGCCCCTGGAAACTCCTCCTGTGTTGCGGCCTGAGGCGAGTTTCTCAACTCGCCTCATTGGCGGCGCGCCCCTGTCCATTATAATCAAAAAATTCGAGTTTTTACAAATTATTTCCATTTTTCCTGTAATAATAAAACAGTAACTTGCACTTGATAGTAACTAAGCTGCAGGGGTCCATATTGGTGGCAAAACAATCCTATTGGGTTTAAATGATTTTAAGCAGGTTTGGAGATCCAAATTACAGAAAGATCTCTTATGCAGAAACCCCCAGTTTCCAATCATTTTGTTTAACAACTGAAATATTTTAAAGGGGAAGTTCACGATTTAAATACTTTCCAGCTGCAACACAAGGTGTTATGTTGTAATTTAAAATACTACACTATATAGGTTCCTGATTTTTCTGTTGTCATAGGAGCTGGTCTTGAACATTGTGAAGATTTTACACAGCTGGGAGACTGGGAGACGATCGGCTGGATAATTATTTATTCTGAAGAACTAACATTCTGTTTTTTGTGGTTAATAGGTCCTATAGCTGTTGTATAAATACAATTTCAATTTCAGATATGATAAACCCAAAAGTTCACATGGCAGGAAAAATGCAGTGTCAGTTTCATATACAATGCCTTCAGAGCCCAAGATGAGCACAATGTTCATTTTATACATAATAACTCCAGAACTCAGATAAATGCTGTGCAAACGTCTTATATAATAACTCCATTCTGTTTGGTGAAGGAAATGCATTAGGGTTGGCATAGCCTTCCCAGGCCTTCATTAAAATCCACCCCATGAACCATCCAGTTCTGTTGCTTCTCTAGTTGATATTTTGGGGATCCATATATTAAACCTTGATTATTTTTCTGGTTGAGGTTTTTAGGGGGGTGACTCAAATTTTTCACGATGAGATTTATCATACCCCCAAAGCTGCTGAAATTCCAAAAACAAACAAACAAGGGAAAGTTGTGCTCACCACTAATTTTTAAAACCATTAGGCGGGGGTGCAATGAGGCTGTGACCACAAAATACATATAGACAAATACATGTATTTTGTGGTCACAGCCTCATTGCACCCCTGCCTAATGGTTTTAAAAATTAGTGGTGAGCACAACTTTCCCTTGTTTGTTATAGTTTATACAGGAGCAGTGACCAGCTCCATGTTGTAGCTCCCACCCTTCCCAGCTATAGTCAGGTGATCCCACTGGTGTCTGATAAAAGGGCAGCCAAGTATGGAGGTTTACTTTGAAAGCAGCAAGTAAGTTGCAGGTAAAACTTAGTCCCTTTGTAAAATGTATAATGAAGCAATAGAATTCTTAATGAATCAGATGAAAATTGAGCATAGGACTGGCCAGATATGGGATGACTTTGACGTAGTTGGCCAGCTTAAATATATTGCAATATATGGACAAACAATCCCTGTTTTGTTTAAAGGGTAAGGCATTTTTCAGTAGCAGTATGCACAAAATGTCTCTGTCTTAAATATATTGATAATGGGTTGAGTGCAGAGGACCTCTTGTACTTGTCTATATGAAATTTCCGAAAATACTTCATCGCAATCCTGTCAAGGTCAGGTAGAAGTCAATGGCAGATGTCCATGACGTTGTTTCTTGACATCGTGATCTGCGCTGGATAATCCAAAAAAGTCTTGTTTTTTGTCCGATAATCCAAAAATGTTGAGTTTTCACATCGAAAGTCAGATAAAATCAAGTTTCAATCATACAATACGAATTCACGCACTGTTTTGCTGTGATGTTTTGTTACTCCGATTCTTTCCAGAAAAATGATTGATAAATGAGTTCAATTCGTGAAAGGGAGTTAGGTTGACTTTGTTTTCACAAAAAAATTATATACATTTTCGAGTCTTAGCAAATCAGCCGTTAGTGTACATAATGAGAATTCCTCTTTAAGTATATTAGACCCATGGTTTGCATGTCACTGAAGCACAAAGACATCAATTATCAGTTTCCTATATTTCCTATAGTTTCCTCGATAAACTGCATATCAGTTCTTGTTGAGGACAAAGTACAGCAGAGAAGTGTTTCCCTTAAACCACAGGATAAACTACGCAGTGAAACATTTTCCCAGTTATTTGTGACAGCTTTAAACAAGTGGGCTGTAAATTGATTCAATGTTGATTGAAGCTACGAATGCCATTTTCCCAAATAATTTAACTGAAATGGAGAAATAATTTACTTCCTTGCTGCAGGCAAAAAGACTATAGTAGAATCTCAGTCGGCAACGTTAATAACATGTCGAATATCAAGGTCACTGAAAAAGTCTTTCAAAATGACAGTTTTTATGGCTCGTCTTAGAGGAAACTGCTAAAATTAATTTGTGGATGCGGAAAATCTTTTAACCAGTTTTTATCTTGAGTTTTAGTTCTGAAACAACATGTGGATAAATAATTAACTGGTGGAAAGAGTAGCTAGATAATCTACAGCTTCCCTTAAGCATTAATATATCTGGCAACTACTATATACTGCACGCAAGCAATGAAGCAATTGCTCGTTGTCCCTAGCGGTAGATAAAATCGGAGCATTAATGGATTGCACTGCATGACCAAACTAAAACCTGTTGCTTCCTAATGCCTATGTTTTGTTATGCAGCAGGTATGAAATGTATTTTCTATATAAATTTCTCTCATTACTAGCAATCTCCATTAGGGTCTAGCAGACCATGAAATAGACTTTGCAAGATCAAAAAATGCTCATTGCTAAAAGGCTTGGAAAACATTATATGGGGCTATGGAAGAAATGAAGCACTATATCACCATGTGAAGAATAAACTCTATAAAGCGTTCCAGTGTTGACCATTGTTCAGCTGGAGCCCTTATTAACTTGACTCTGCTTCACTTTTGTCCCCTGCCTTATTAACGTACTGTATGAAGCTTAGCTCTCTGTAGAACACTAGTCCAGCTTTGTTAGAGAGAATGTGAACATGAAATAGCTAAGCCTAAGGTTCTAAGTATTAAAACATTCATACACAATTGTCTGTATTTGCCTCCTTGGGTTTATTTGCATAGTTTGCAAAATATTGTGTGAATTGTAACACTTCATAGATTTATCAGAGATTATTCTTGTTTAACAAAGGAACAAATTACCCAGAATTAAAGCTTGCTGTATATTATTATTCTGAGATATAGAACTTGTTAAATGTCACTAAGGAAACACCATTATTACAAACTTAAATGTAGTTTTGCACATTGAAAGCAGAAATGTGTGTTAGCACATTTTTTTAACAATCCCCTCCTTCTTGTAATGCTTCCTCTTAATGTTCTGGAAGATTAACACAGAAGTAAACTACTCAGACAAGGGTCATATAACTGGTTCATTGGCAAGCACCATGGCTCAATATGTGTCAGTTTCCATCAGTAGTAATAGAATAATTGCACTTGTTAGTGCAAATATGTTTATAATAAGGGAGGGAGTGCAGTTTAAATTAGATCCTCTAAAGTCTGACACTTAAGCACCTGGAGAGTAGCTGAAAAGGAAAATGAATGGAGTAGGGAGTCTGGTGTCTAACGGACAAACTTCAGTTACAATTTCTTTGTTCCAAAAGCCTAGAAATTGTGGAAACTGCCAAGGTTTTATGTTGGGAAACATATGCAGGGTTTCCTTAAAGATCACATGTCTTAAATTGAACCCCAAATGTGTTGCTTCACAGGGCTCTCAGTTAAGAGGATGTTGAAGGTATTAAAGCCTCTCTTTGGACCATGTGAATTGAGCCACATGACCTAAATAATATGCCCTCCATAATCTACTAGAGGCATCCTCTTATAACCAAATAATTTACATTAGTAATGAGATAAATTGGGCCTTTCGACAGAAAATTATTGAAACTATGGAAAAATTCAACTAAAATGAAACCAAATGCAAGAGAGTTAGTCTTTTTAGAGTGATTTTTATAGCAAAATCATATGTTTTTATTCAGCATAGCAATACACATGGCAAAATGATGGCAAATTTTTTTTTCACTGATGAAAATTTGAATTTCATTGCAAAACTGTACCTGTCGAAAAAGTTTGTCCATTTGTCCCATCACTGCTCTTTGCTCGGCCAAAATTTAAAGACAGGTTCCAATTTAAGTAAAGTTTAAATAATCCACGGAAAGTTTTCATGGAATTTTTCTCAAAATTTCTCAACATTTCACAAATACTCAAAAACTCCCATGTAGGCATTTCGCTCACAGAACTATTTTTATCACAACAAATATGATGCCTTGTGTTATGTTTTGGTAGCCGAGGATGAGTAGAGTATAACAGTGCTTTATTAGCAGAGACTCATGCAGCCATTATACAACAGTAACTTTTAAGCTGTCCAGAAAGGATGCACAGTATAAGTCTGAGCACAGTGATATCTACAGGCCATTTGTATGAACACCAGATATTCCCCCTATAGTAGGAAAGCATTTTGGACAAATATAATAACAGCAACAATTAAACAGTATGCATTTTAAAACAATATTATACATTCTTCACATCACAAAGTCCTTGGTCCATGCAGGTAGTTTTCTGATTCTCTCAGTACGACTTATAGGTTCACTTTCTTCAGGCCTATTGCAGTTGACATCAGTAATAGGAAAATGTCCTTCATCAAATGGAGCTTCTCCAAAGTCATATCTAACAGGAGCAAGATGACTTTTGCATTCCATATGCATCCATCAGACAGGTCATATGTGTATGGTCCTCGCTGACGTCTCACTTCAAGTGGTGTAGTAAATTTAGATTGTCCTTGTTTCAGTATTCCTGGTTTCTTAATTCTGACTAAAGATCCAGGCTAAAAGTGTACTTCTCTTGCACCATGTTTTCTGTCATTGTGAATTGTTGACAATTCACAATGTCAGCAGTAGATGATTTTGTAGGCACAGTATTTTGTGGAAGTTTGATGTCTGCAACATGTAACTGTCTGCCATGTAATAATTCAGCTGGAGATGAATGGGTTGTTGCATGGCGCGTTGCTCTGTAGTTATGTAGGAACTCTGTTGTAAATACTTTCCAAGATTTCCCAGTAAGATTTGCTGTCTGTAGTGCTTCTTCCAGACTTCTGTTGAATCGCTCGATTTCTCCATTTTATTGTGGGTAATACACTGAAAATTTCCTATGCACAATATTCCTCTCTCTCAGAAAGGATTCAAACTCATATGAGACAAACAGTGGTCCGTTGTCTGATATTAACTCCTTTGGATTACCTTCTCTGCTGAAGGCTGTAGACAGAAATGTTATTACTGTAGCTGATGTTATATGAGAAACAATTGCAATTTCAGGCAATTTACTGTAATAGTCTATCAAGGTTATAGCAAATCTACAGTCTATAGGAGCATCTGTAAAAGGACCGACAATATCAATAGCAAATTTTTCCCATGCTGAATCAGGGAATGGCACTGGGTTTGCATCTGGTTTCAACTTAACTTTGTGTACAAAGTTCTTTGCACAGCCCAGTGAAGTGTTGCTTTGTGGTGAAACTTTAGACACTGGCTGTGTGGCAGGCACTGGTGCTGTAGTAATGAGACCATCAACTAATTGTAGGTTTAATGCAGCAAAGAGATCCCTTCCAAGTATAGCAGTACCATTATTCAC
Organism: Xenopus laevis; assembly: GCF_017654675.1. Classification (NCBI taxonomy): domain Eukaryota; kingdom Metazoa; phylum Chordata; class Amphibia; order Anura; family Pipidae; genus Xenopus; species Xenopus laevis. The sequence goes on along the minus strand of NC_054379.1, from coordinate 128,835,591 downwards.
AATGCAAAAGTCAGATTTTGCAGTATTTGATTCAAATTGTACAGTCACTGTATCCTTTAAGTAACTGACCAGTTTCAGGGAAGGTGCAACAAGCGGATCTTTTGAAAAGTATTTCTAGAAAATATCCTTTTGTGCATTTGCGGCACTGTTTAGCTTTTGCATGACATATAACATGATTTGCAGTGTATTGTGTTGAACCACAGCAAAAGCAGTATTTTTTATTTGTATTTGCTGCACGGTTTTGCAGTGTAGGTGAATCCCTTTCCTTAGCACTGTATTTTGCCTGTGACTGTGCATTATTAGGCCACAGTGTTGAATTCACAATCTGTACATTCTCAGCAGTTCCCTGACTGAGCGTTTTAGTCTCTGTCACTGCTGTTTCAATTTGGCTAGCAACTGTAATGGTTAAATCCTGCTCTAGGAGCAGTCTCTCTCTAATGTGAGGTGAGTTTGTTTTTTCCACTATTTGGTCTCTTAGCATTTCATCTGTTAGATTCCCAAACTCACAGGTTACAACCACCTCTCTCAAAGCTGCTACAAATTGTTCTGTGGATTTGCCATTACGTTGTCTACGTTGGCGGAATTTATATCTTTCAGCAACCACATTTACCCTTGGCACAAAAAAGTTCTTTATAGCAGTAAGAGCAGCTTCATAAGTATCATCAGGTAATGGTAATGTATAGAATATACGCTGTCCCTCTGCTCCCAGGCAGTGAATAAGTAAAGCACGCTTTCTAGCAGCAGAAATCTCCCCTTGGTCAGCAGCAGTAATGTAATTTTCAAACATACGAATCCAAGCAGTAAAAGGTATGGTCGGCTCACCAGGGTTTGGAAGAAATGGTGCAGGTTGCTGCAGAGGTAGAAGAGCCATCCTGTTATGTTTTGATAGCCGAGGATGAGTAGAGTATAACAGTGCTTTATTAGCAGAGATTCATGCAGCCATTATACAACAGTAACTTTCACTTTTAAGCCGTCAGGAAGAATGCACAGTATAAGTCTGAGCACAGTGACATCTTCATGCCATTTGTATAAACACCACACCTTGGAAGCTTGAAGCTCTTTCAGTAGAGACTAATGTTTTTAAGACTTAAGAAAGTTCCATGCTGCTTTCAGCAGACTGAAACTGAGAATTACATTTAGACAAATTGTCCTTTCTGCCAGATGATAGTTAAACCATTTTATATATACAGTATATATAAAACTCATTTATCTACAAATCAGCTCAAAAAAGTAAGTGCGAAAAAACATTGTGACAAAATCATGTCTATTCGAATTGTGCAAATTTTTCAAACTGACGCTCCAAAAACTCAACTTTATCTAAATGTCTCTGTGAAAAACTCCAATTTATTTCTTCAGCGGCATCTGCCACTGACTTCTACATGACCTCATCTGGTTTTAGATGGAGTATTTTTGGATTCTGATTTTTAGAAGCTTTGGGGTATAATAAATATCTAAAAAAATTAGTTTTTTCCTCTAAAAATTCAAGTTTTTCCCTTTAAAAACTCGACCAGAAAAATTCAAGCTTTAATAAATAGGTCCCTAAGATGTCTAAGTTGCCACTCTCTCTCTCTCTAAAAGTTGATATTGTGTACACAAAGTATACTCTATACTATTTTTTTACCCATTTTTGTTTAGCTTTTTCAATTTAATGAGAATATGCACATTAAACTGAGTTACTGCAGTTTGTTAATGAGATAGTGGAGGAACACTTAATAAATCAAAACAATATACAATTCAGAAAAACAGCATGGGGAAATAAATGCATGCATTGCTTAGTAGATAGTGGATCACAAACCTACACAAAAATGCTTTAGTAAAGCAGAATATCACATATCTTTCCATCACCACAAAAATTTTCAGCAAAGACAAGATGTCCCAGCATGTGCAAGTAGTTTTGGTGCAATAAATAGTGTAAGGATGCTTCTGCAATTAACCACATTGCGTCTGCTATGGAACTAAGATCTTTACCTGGACCATATAAGAAGACACAAACCCAAAACCCTTTGGGGAAACTTTTTTCTTTCATGTAGAAAGAGCTTAGGAAAACTATTCAAAGACTCCAGTACTTCTCCCACATCATGGAAACATCAGTAGAGTCTAGAGCTCAATAGAACAAAAGAAACAGGCTTGATAAGGTTTATGTCTTGGTAATAAGGGAACTAAAAAGACAAAAGCTGACTCACAGGGATGGATGAGAGGCAATATGATAATATAAATAAACACATAACCTATGTATTGTACTACCAGCCAGAGAGGGGGCGATGAATACATTCTGTGCATTGTTTCAAACAAATGACAGTAGATTGTATCTTTCTCCACCCACAATCCGCCACATTCTTGAAAAAGCTTAAAAAAGCTTTAAAAAGTTCATACCATGCTTAGATGCATTTAATTTTCCACTATTGATTATTTTGCTACCAGTTGTGGCACAGTGTCTGGGAAAACACTAGAGGGAAGGTCGCAACCTGGGGGAGGGGAGCTCTTTGCTAAGGAGGCAGGGAATAGGAAGTCTGTGAGGGGCTGGCTAAGGGAATTTTGGTGTGGTGAAAAAAACCCTGAGAGAACCAATGCTAGTAAAAACTGATATATATGGGATTACTATCCTAAGTGGGGATAGGACTTTGCTGCACAAAGCAAGACCTGTGTGATCAGTCTGCTAGTGAACTAGGCTGTTCTGGCTAATGGACAAAAACATTCTTCCACTTTATAGAGCACCGGTAAGGCCTCATCTAGAATTTGCCGTACAGTTTTGGTCTCCTGTGCTCAAACAGGACATTATTGAATAAGATAAGGTACAGAAAAGGACAACTAAGCTGGTAAAAGGTATGGAAAATCTAAAAAAAAAAAGCTATGAGGAAAGACTGGCCAAGAAGAGGCGCGTAAGGGGTGATATGATAACTATGTATAAATATATAAGGCTAGTGAGGGAATACAGAGTTATGGGAGATAGCTCATAGTACAAGTTGATCCAGGGACTAGTCTGATTGTCATTTTGGAGTGGGGAAGTAATTTTTTTTCCCCCTCTGAGGCAAAATGGAGAGGCTTCAAATTCGTTTTTTTGCCTTTCACTGGCTCAACTAGCAGTTAGGCAGGTTAAAATAGAATTAAAAGGTTGAACTTGATAAATTTGTGTCTTTTTTAACCTACTGTAACTTACTATGTTACTATGTCAAGACTATGTCAATTGGAGAGGTGCCGACCTCTTTTCCGGAGAGCTGGGGAATCAGGAATCCTTTTTGTGAGTTACTATGTCAAGGCTGCCATTTGAGTGAATTACCCTAACAGTTACATAGTAATTGAAATTTAAAGATACATTAATCCAAAGTCCATTAAGTTCAAACTTTTGCCAAAGTAAATCCTAACTAACTTCTACTTGATCCAAATGTATGAACCAATCCTTTTAAAAAGGCCTATGCTGAGCCACCAGCCTTTCTGGGTAAATCTTAAATATTTTTCATGGGTAACTATCTATTTTCCTGACACCTTCCCACATAAATAGCAGCACAGTGTGGAATTCTGAATATTTAGTTTTACAATTTCTACTGGATCTAACCACTAAAGATCATCTTTTGAAGGTGATTCATGAAAACATGACTATAACAAATTCTAGAATTTAAGCTGTTTTGCACAGTATAGAATTAATTTTCTGGCAAATAGGATATATAGTTTTATGACATTAGAAAATGGAATTCATGTTTCTTTAATTACTTGCATTCCAAATCCTTCCAGAAACTATATTGCATATTAATTCTTTAGCTATTTTGCATAGGTGGCATTATTTTGTTGGTACATTTACTAAAATAAAGCATATTGGTAAACATAAGAAATGCAAAAACTGTTTATCACAGATGTTATGTACTAATAAATTGCCTGATCCTGAAACAGAATATTAAATAAGAGGCCAATGCAAAATTAAAGAGCTCTTAGCTTTGATAGAGGGATTTGGCTTAGAGGCAAAGCAGTAACACATTTTGCAAAGGGAAAATTTTTTCACTCTCTGGATTTATAAACTGGCAAATGACCAAATAACTAAATGAAAGAAAGTTTCCACAGAATAAAATAGTTTGTTTTATTGCAAAGTGAAAAATAAGACAGGAAACTAAGTTAATTCAGAGAAGTGTTCATAGGATATTCTTATACTTCTTATGAAAACAGAATAAAGACTTTGAAGTCTAATGCTGGATATTAGCTGAATGTATGAATGAAACTGGGTCACTGATGAATTCAGAGGAGAGCATAAAACTCTTCAAGGCAATTTCAAAGTTTATCCAAGAGAATTGTACTTTACATTGAATTGGGTTTTATGAATGACCCATTTCATTCCATTCAATTGGGTCATTCATAAAACAGATTAATGGATAATACATCAATGCACCAAATATGATGGTAATTATGAAGCAAATTGACTCACATAGATGGAGGTACATATAAAAGCTTCATAAGTTAGCAAGAACTGAAAAAAAATGGCTTCTTTATCCTAAACGTTTCCTTCTCTTTTGTTTCAAGAACTGAGGGCAGGTTGCAAAATTAAGCACTGTAGGAATCCATTTCTAGCTAGATGTTACAATATATTAAACGCTTTGCCTAAGGCTTCCAACATGCTGCAGATTTGTCCACGGTGCAGAATTTGTGAAAAATAGATGTGAAAGAGCAGTATGTTTCCATCTCCTTCATGGTGTTTTGGGAGCACTGCACTTTTACACACAAGGTAAACTAAATAATGAATGAAGAAAGATTTATAAAGCATGCAGACAAATACAAGAGGTCCTCTGCACTCAGGCTGGCCAACGTCAAAGTCATCCCTGGCCTGGCCAGTTTTATACTAACATTCATCTGATTCATTAAGAATGCTACTGCTTCATTACACATTTAACACAGGGACTAAGTTTTAACTCACTTGCTTTCAAGGTTAAAACTCCCAAACTTGGTTGCCCTTTTATTAGCCACCAGTGGGATCACCTGACTATAGCTGGGAAGGGTGGGAGATACAACATGGAGCTGGCCACTACTCCTGTATAAACTATGACAAACAAGGGGAAGTTGTGCTCACCACAAATTTTCAAATCATTAAGTGGGAGGCTGTTACCACAAAATCCACACAGACAAATACAAGAGATCCTCTGCACTCAACCCATTATCAATATATTCCAAACATTTATACATGTTGTGTCTTGAGCTACCAAAAATGCCCTCTGTTGCCATTCTGCTTAAAGGAGAATTCAACCTGTCCCCCCACTCCAGGTAGACCCCCCTCCCTCCTCCCCCCCAGCTAACTAACCCCACGGAGAGATGCCCCATACTCCATACTTACCCCTCGCCGCAGATTCTTCCAGTGAAGTTCCCAGAGTCCATCTTCTGCGTCCTCGGTAAGCTGATTGAGAGATCGGCAATTTCCATTTAATTCCATGCAAGCACAGTTGCGCAAACTGGAAAACTGCTCCAACTGCGCATCTGCAGAAATACCGATCCCGCAGTCATCTTACAAAGGACGCAGAAGATGGACACGTGGAACTCGGCTGGAAGAATCTGCAGTGAGGGGTAAGTATGGAGTATGGGGCATTTCCCTGGGGTGGGGTAGTTATCCTGGGAGGAGGAGGGAGTGGGGTCTACCTGGGGTGGGGGGTACGGGTTTTTTTCAGGACATATTGAATTCTCCTCTAAGAGATAGGATAACCGATAGCTCAATCTCATGTGAGCCTGCAGCTTTCTTCAAGACAGAGGATAAACTGCACACGGACACCATGCTTGTCTTGCTTCAAGAAGACTGAATTAACTTTATTAACACTTCTGCATTAGCAGACAAAGATCATCTTACATGACACTCTTTCAGTATCAGACCAATATAGGATCTGCATGAGAGCACACACATTAATACATATCTTAACACCCTCCCTTTTAAACAAAACAGGGGTTGTTTGTCGGTGTATTGCAATATATTTGTTTAAAGGGCAGGACATTTTTGGTAGAGCAAAGCAAAAATGTCTCAATGTCTTTTTTATATTGATGATGGGTTGAGTGCAGAGGATTCTTGTATGTGTCTATATGTATTTTGTGGTCACAGCCTCATCGCACCCCCGCATAATGGTTTAAAAATTACTGGTGAGCACAACTTTCCCTTGTTCGTTATATCTATAAAGCATGTTTGGGATGCTAGAACAAAGCACTGACAAAAATACTGTACTGTCAATGCATAAAAACCCATGAATTTAGGTTTTTAAAATGCTTATTTGGCCCTTTAAATTCACTATGCATACAAAATGACTAGCTGTGAGGGATAAAGGCACACAAGGAGCCATCATAAAGAAACTTGAGCTATCCAAGCCTGTGCTGGTTACACATTGTATTCAGGGTTACTATATATGACTGAAATTTATTGTGAGGATTTATCGTTTCTCTTTCAGGTGTAACATCGGTACTATAGACAATAAAGTAAGAGAACAAAATTAAAATATCTAGGAGAGTGTTATTCATTCTTCTAATTAATTCTGTTTCCAGAACAGCAAGTCAATGGGTGTTGTTTCATGCAACTTTTTTTAAACCACACTGCATTTTTTTTTACTATACGTTAAAGTCTATGGGTGTTATATTTATGGGTAAAATATTTAGCTCATCACGTTATGTTTTCTCATGAATCAGCAGGAGGCAATGTCTGTGAAGGAGCTGTTCCACAGAACCAAGAAGAAATCTTAAGCAGATTTTGGACTAGTCTTTCAGGGATTGAGAAGTTCTGCAGAAAACTGCTAGCCTGTTTGATTAACATATGCAAATTAAATTTCAGCCATTTCTATACAGCATTTACCAAGAAGTCTTCCTCCTCACATAGGGCCCTCAAGAGCTAGTGTTTGAGGAGTATGGTGAATCCACTCAAACTCAGTGAGTGAGAAGCTATTAACCTCTGGGCTAGTTTATTGTCGTGCCCCAGCAGTTTCACAGGACTTTAAACCCTCCAGCAAGTACTGCACAAATTAGATTTCAGACCTTCTTGATAGACTACAAATGGAATCTACAGTAAAGCTAATTTAAACTATCTTAGGCTGACAGAAGGAGAATCAATGTTCTACTCCACTCTTAGGAAAACAGGAAAAATAAAGTTTTGGAATTCATTTAAAGGAAAACTATACCCCCAAAATGAATACTTGAGCAACAGATAGTTTATATTAAATTAAGTGGCATATTAAATAAGCTTATCAAACTGCTGCCTCAGAGATCACCTGACCAGAAATACTACAACTTTAACTGTAACAGGAAGAAGTGAGGAAACAAAAGACAGAGCTCTGTCTGTTAAAGGAGAAGTCAACCCCTTTGGCGCTAAAATCCCTCTGCCACCTAACTTGTTAGTCACCCCTTCATGCAAGTCCTCGCTTGCCAAATTCACGGGCACCATCTTCGTCCGATCGCTCTTCTTTCTGTATTTGGCGGCGCATGCACAGTAGGAGGCATTTGGCGGTTGGATCTACTGCGCATGCCCCTGAAAGTCACGAAGTTTCCGAAAGAAGAAGTCAGAAACTTCATGAAATTCGGAGTAGATCCAACCGGCAAATGCCACCTACTGCGCATGCGCCGCCAAACGCCGATCAGTACAGGAAGAAGAGTGCTTGGACGAAGATGCCACCCGTGAAATCGGCAAGAGAGGACCTGCACGGAGGGGTGACTAACAAGCAAGGGGCATTTGCCCGGGGGGGGAGAGGTAGGCCGGGGGGGAGAAGGGAAGGGGGCCTATGCAGGGGAGGGATTTTAGCTCCGAAGGGGTTGACTTCTCCTTTAATTGGCTAATGTGACTTAACAAGTATAGTTTGTTTAGTATGTTTGTGTACACCATGAATCCTACGATCCCAGGGGCTGCCTTTATTTTTTTAAATGGCAGTTTTCTATTTATGATTACCAATGGCACATACTAGCAAAAAAAATATATTATTATGAAAATGGTTTATTTACATGAATGGTTATTTTACATATGAGCTGTTTTATGCAGTATATTTTTATAGCCACCTACATTGTTTGATAGGTATAGTTTTCCTTTAACATCAGTAGGTGGTTTACAGAGAAATAATTTTGCAGATATTCTGAGTAACATATTCTGGGTAGCATTTAAAAAAACAAAAAAAAAACAAAGCAGAATGCAGATAATTCTTCCGTTCTTTGTTATCTGCTCTGCATGTTAATGACTGAAACCAGCCTTGGTTAAAATGTTGGGATGGGATAGGCCTGGGTTGAAAATGAGGAACAGGATCATGATAAGAAATAAAAAGAAAGTAGTTGAAACAAGATTCAACTACAAAAACAAAGCAAAAACAATCATACCTACTCCTTTTTTAATATAGCTTGATATTGGGGTCTTTCTGTTGACCTTGTTTGCCCCTGCTCATATTCATCACACTGTTTTGCTATCTTGCATGCTAAATAATAAATCTTTTGCACAATGATCATTTTGTCTGTCCCATACTGTAGCTACTGCCTTTCAGTATTGATTCTGCTACTCTATCGTGCTACTGCTGTTTACTACATTCATTATTATACCAGTATGAGAGTTTGGACTACAGTTTCCTGTACTGTGGGTATTGGTGTGAAGGCATAATGGGGGGAATGCAATAAAAGTCGCAAAGAGCAAAACAATTTGCAGCAATAAGAACAAAAATCCACATCTCGCCACTGTTATTTCCTTGCGCACTCTTAAAAAGTGTTTGAAAGTGTCGTAATCTTTTTGAGCGAACATAATGACTTTTTCAGTAAGAAGTTTTATTACATTTACTGCGCATTGCCGCAAACTATAAAATTCACAAACTGTCTTCCACTGTCGGAAGTGGTCGCTAAACAGTTTCCGGGTTCGCAAAAGCTATATTAAATTCGCGCAAAGCAAAATTTGTTCCTTTTCCCCCGTATCTGTTTAAATCATGACTGTTAGCCCACCCCCCACACCCACACTCATCAGTAGTCTACTGTGTTAACTTGACTGAGAGCATCAAAAAAAGAATCTATTTACCCAATTTCATTTTTACGCTGAACAGTTCCTTTAAGGTCAATGTGTTATAAAATGTAAAGCAAATATATGAATTCTATTCTCACATGTATTTATATGGACTGTGCTTATTTTCCAATTTTTGTAGACTACAGATGCTGAAATAGCTTTGAATGATTCTAGTTCATAAAAACTTGACTTCAATTAAAATCTAAGCTGCAGTAAAATGTTCCCTAATATCTCTACTTTATGTTAAACGCGCCTCCAATAAAATGAAAGTAAATATGTTTCCAGTGTTCTTCAGGGTATTTGTGCCCTTTTTTATTTGCAGAATTTTTAAAGCGATAATTCACCATTAAACTGCATTGTATATATAAGCTTATCGCCCCCAGAGACTGATAATTGCAATGTATGGATTTAATAAATATTTTAGCTATGTAGAAATAATTACCTTGCAAGTACCTATGAGCAGCAGCAACAACCCTACCTACTATTCACTCAGTTCAAGCAATTCCAATCACAGGTACTGTACTACTAACATTATAGGCTTCAAGTATGTCAGGTATAGGATCCATTATCCAGAAACTTGTTATCCAGAAAACTATGGAAAGACTGTCGCCCACAGACTCCATTTTATCCAAATAATCAAAATTTTATAAAATTATTGCCTTTTTCTCTGTAATAAAAAAACAGTACCTTGTACTTGATCCCAACTAAGATATAATTAATCCTTATTGGAAGCAAAACCAGTCTACTGGGTTGATTTCATGTTTACAGGATTTTATATTAGTCTTAAAGTATGAATATATTAATTACGGAAAGATCCATTATCCGGAAAGGTTCAGAGCATTCTGGATAAAAGGACCATACCTCTACTGTGTATGTACCATAATCTATGGCTGATATACAGTCATGTGAAAAAGTAAGTACATCCCATTGAAAGTTTTTCTTTATCAACACATGTGGATATTTAAGAATTTGATCTTCATTAAAGATGGGCAGATTTGGGGTGTTTCGCGTCACCGGAAATTTTGCAAATTTCCCGCGAAACAGGGCTGGCATCCGTTTTTGACGCCGGCATCCATTTTCTTTTATGCCGGCGTCCATTTTTTTTGACGCGGCCGAATTTTCTCGGCTGTTTAGCGAATTTATTTGCCGGCAGCAAATCGCAGGAATTCGTCGCGAATTAGCCATCACTAATCTTCATCCAAACAGTACATAAAGATAAACATGATGTAATTGAACAAAAAACAATGAAAAAATGTTGCAATGAGAAGAATTAGTATATGCTGTTTCCCTTGGCTTTAATACCTGCCATTGATTTGGCCATTCCAGAACCCTCCGTTTATTTTTTTTCCAGCCATTCCTTGGTGGGTTTACTGGAATGTTTAAGGTGTTATGTTGCAATGCCCACTTTTGGGTTGAGATTCAATCTTCTGACAGATGGCTTCTCATTATTCTCAAGCACTCTCTGATACAATGAAGAATTCATAGGGGGGTATTTATTAACATTGGAGACAAACATCACAGGTGATGTTGCCCATAACAACCAATCAGCATTTAGAATTGAACAGAATTCTCATACATGTTATCAAAGAGTGAAGTTATAGATCACAACAGTCCGCTAGAGTGAAATACCGCCTCTCTCCATTCATTTCTATGGGATTTTTAAAAGAGTATTTATCAATGGGAGAAAGAGAAAGTTCCCCCTTTGATAAATACGCCTTTCAAAATCCCATAGAAATGAATGGAGAGTTGCAGAATTTCACTCTAGTGAACCGTGGTGTTCTCTAATTTCACTCTTTAATAAATATACCCCTTTATGTATTTTATGATGATGGACTAACCTGACTATGATGCATCAAACCATAACATTTCTACTACCATAGTTTACAAAAGATATCAGCTTTTTTTAGTTGAAATTCTGTCTTCTGGTAAAGTGGTAAAATAACCCTATCTTTACCTTTTACCTTCTTTTCAGAAGTCCTGGTCTTTGCTGAAGAGTGGTGCTCGCTGAAAGAACCCCTATACCGCTGTAGTTTTCTGCTGATAGAAGCACTGGCCCGGGGTGTAAGGTAAGTATACACAATCACTTAGGGGTGCCTAACTTCTCTGTTAAGAAAAAAACAGTAGAAAAAGGCCATTGCAACTTGTGACGTAAAAGCTGCCAAAGTTCTATACAAGTTGAATTTCAAGCAAATTTATTTTATGTAAAATACATTGATGCTTAAAGGAAAACTTTACCCCCAAAAAGAATACTTAAGCAACAGTTTATATAAAATGAAGTGGCATATTAAAGAATCTTATCAAACTGGAATATATATTTAAGTAAATATTGTTCTTTTACATCTCTTGCCTTGAACCCCTATTTTGTGATGGTCTGTGTGCTGCCTCAGAGATCACCTAACACCTTTTTTGCCGAATAGGTCCATTTTCGATCAAATAGGTCCATATTCGGCCAAATTCAAATAGTACAAATCGAAGTAATAGCGCATTCGATCAAATTCAAATTAAAACATTTCCAAAAAAAAACTTTGATTTTTCAAAGTCCACCAAATGACTCCTAAAAAAAAAAATTTAGCCAGCGTGACATCATTTTGTTACTTTGCTGATTTATTAACGGGTGCTGGCGAAAATTCGCTAGTGAAGTGAACCAACTCTAGCGCTACTTCGCACCCTTAAGCCAGGCGATGCTGCACTATGGCGAAGGGACGTAACTACGCTAATTCTCTAACTTGCTTTGATGCAAAAATTGCTTCAAAGATTGCTTCAAAAAAATTTGAAATATTTTCTAAGTCCCAAAAAACGATGGGGTCTTTTACTTTTTTAAGGGTGATAGGCTGAAAAAGATAGTGAATTTTTTTGGAGTTACCCTCCTTCCCCCTTACATTTCCTAACATATGGCACCTAAACTATACAGTGGGCACATGTATAGGGCAAAACAATTCTATTTTATTTAATGAAGCTTTCCCAGGCTTGTGTAGTGTAATGTATTTGCTGCTACATATACGTCCATTGTACTTTAACTTGGCGCCGTATGCAAATTAGGCATCACTAGCGTAACTTCGCTTTCCTTGACGAATTCGCCTCCCTGAGCAACTTCAGATTTTAGTGAATTAGCGGCGCCCTGGCGAAACTTCGTCTCGCAAAGTGCAGCGAAGGCGTCGCTAGCGCATTCTTGGCGCTTAGTGAATTTGCCGTCCCTGGATGGGGACCACGAGTGTAAAGTACTCATTGGGAGAGGTTTGGGATAAGTACACTCAGTGGCGTAACTAGATATTACTGGGCCCCACAGCAAATTATTTTTCAGGCCCCCAAAATGTTTAGAAGTTGACTTGTTTCTCCAATATTTATTGAATTTGTATATGAATTAGGGCCTCATGGGGCCCCTATACCTCCTGGGCCCCCCTGCAGCCGCAGGGTCTGCTTCCTCTATAGTTACGCCCCTGAGTACACTACAGACAACAATATACAATATGGTTTTTTCCCATATTTTGGGGGAAAGCAATAACAAGTGTGTGATGTCAATGTAGAGTGTGGCTTGTGCTTTAAAAATAGGATATTCTATGTGATTTATAAAATTGGCTTTGAGAAAGGAATACAGAGCTTTCTCCAGGTAACCTGTTTTCAGACATACTACCAAACCAATGTTATGGTTTCCAGAATAAAATCAAGCTATTTTGTGAAGAAAGTGAATATCACAAAACACTGGGGAATGGGTCATTACAATTCAACATAATCTTCTGATATTGTTTCCATACTATAATGATGATACTTTATTGTCTCCATACTATATTAATAAATTGCATTTTTTCATCATCTATCTTTTCACTGATATATATATATATATATATATATATATATATATATATATATATATATATATATATATATATATATATATATATATAAACAGCGGCTGCTTCCAGGAGAAAAGCACAAGGAATCTCCAAAGGACTGTGAATTAACAGTTAATTTTGTTTGCTGGACTTATATTGCCCAAGTGGGAGACTGAGGGACCTTTGGGAAAAGGACATTTTCATTTACACAGTACAGCTGGACTATTTTTGTTTACTGCCTTCCCAAAGGGTATGAACTGTTATGTTGGTGTTTAAGCTGCTGTGTTAAATAAATGCACACGTGATATCAGCTGGAAACCTGTGTACTGTCTACTATCTGTGTGAAAGGAGTTGCTGCTGCTACTAGCCAAAAGAGCGATCCCCCCCACAATATATATATATATATATATATATATATATATATATATATATATATATATATATATATATATATATATATATATATACACATATGAGTGTAGATAGATAGATAAACTTTCGCTTAGAGCCAACATATAGAGATTATCTGACAGATAACGTTCTGTGGAAGTCAGCTTTTTTGACATGCAAGTTTACCCTGTACAGCTAGGACATTTAAGATCTTGTTGAAAACATAGATCAGATGTTCTAATAGGAGCAAAACAAAGTGTACTCAGGTCACCTTTGCTGACACTGCCAAAAATAAAATATTATAATTTAAGTTCAAAATCATATATTAAATAATTCACCTTATTATCTTAAACTACTATTTTAGCACCCTTATTTATGTTTAACAATAGAATTCAATTTCAAGGTCATACTATATATTTTGTAAATAGCGCTAGCTAGCTAGCGATAGGATCCCTTATCCGGAAACCCGATATCCAGAAAGTTCCGAATTACGGATTGGCTGTCTCCCATAGACTCCATTTTATCCAAATAATCCAAATTTTTAAAAATGATTTTCTTTTCCTCTGTAATAATAAAACAGTAACTTGTACTTGATCCCAACTAAGAAATAATTAATCCTTATTGGAAGCAAAACCAGCCTATTGGGTTTATTTAATGTTTAAATGAATTTCTAGTAGACTTAAGGTATGAAGATCCAAATTACAGAAAGATCTGTTATACCTGAAAACCCCAGGTCCCGAGCATTCTGGATAACAGGTCCCATACCTGTACTCTCAGAATAACATCATATTGATTTATAAGTATAGATATTACTAATGTTACCCTTTCTTCATCTGGTGTTTTGGAATATCCAGATTTCACTGATAAAGACCATACTGTATCAAAATTCAGTAGTCAACCTAAATTTTAAAAAATAATAATTGTAAATGTTTGTTAGAGCGATATTGCCAAAACTTAGAGCTGACACTTTCCATGTACAGCTAAACAGACACTGGCTTCTGTTTGGACAGTGTTGAAACATGTAGGTCAGGGCTGTCCAACACACACAGCCGTGGCCCCCCACATGCTGGTCATTTTACCAAATGTAATCTTTAATAGTTATCACTACAGAGATGAACTGGCCCCTGCAATGTTTAAACCTCAAATTCAGACTTTAATCCCCTGTATTGTTCACACTTGTGACACCTCTATTGTTCACATTCTAAAGTCCTGTACTGTTCCACCTGAGACCCAGACTGAAACTGCCCACATTGTTCACCTGTTCACACTTCATTCAAAATGCTAATGGGGCACCAGCACTGTGTCACTGTATGTAGTACATATTAGAATGATAGGTTTCCCTGTCTCCTGCTCTGTTCTGCCTTCCCTCCCTGTGTGTGCCATTATCTGCTTACTCAGCGCTGCTTGGGTGTGCCATTCTCTGCTAGCCCAGTGCTGCTTGTGTGTGCCATTCTCTGCTTGCCCAGTACTGCTTGTGTGTGCCATTCTCTGCTTGCCCTACACTACCTGTGGGATGTAAGCCTGTTAGGGGTTTGTTCTTCGGGTTTGTTAGCATTTGGAAATTGTTGTTAAGAGCCCCTACGGTGTTTTATCATGTGTTGGGGGGTTGTTGTATTATCCACAGGGGAGGATGAGGCATATGGATTTAAGGGTATGTTTTTAACATGACTCTAATTTTTCACATATGAGTGATGAGGGATTTCCCTGCAGTGAGCACCAACCATTTGGTTTATTGGCGTGCTACCACCGTTAATGTGGATATGATCTTAAAATTTCTTGTGGTATCATGGGTGTGGTTTACAGTGGGTGTGGTTTAAAAGGGGGAGTGGTCAACACTGACTTCCATTATTGGCCCTACACAACATAGGCCAAAAAAACACCTGCAATATGTATCTTTGTAGGCCAGGAAAGCACTCCAGCACCCAGATGAAAAGAAGTCTCGAAAATATCTTGATCTGGAAAATATCTTGACCTGGATATCCTGGATATCTTGGTTTCATGCAATAATCCGAAGATTTCATGATTTTCGGGCAAAAATTGGAAAAATTAGTATGATCCGATTTTTTTTTTAGAAAAAATGTATTAATCAATAAGTGAAAAAAACTGTACGGCTTTGGTCGGAGTATATTTCTGAAAATAATGAGATAATTTTGGATTTTGATAAATAACTCCCATAATGTCATGGAAAGTTTAAAAACAAATAGCAAAACTAAGTTGCAAAAAAGCTCAGAAGATTACTTTGGGAATAATTACTTTACATTCCTGTGGGTTACTATGTGTCTAACCTTTGACCTTGAGGAGTCCTGTACTTTTATGACAGACGTCCAATTGGGATTAGCACAATACTGAGAAATACAGAGTATGAAGATTCAGTGGAAAAAATGGCTGAAACATTTAAATATATTTCCTGTTCTTCAAATAAAAATAAATGAGCAGGCATTTCACACATCTATAAAATTGGTTTTAAAATGAAATGGACTGAAGAACTGGTTTAATAAAAAATGGCTGATAAAAAAACTTACGATAACAATACACGTCAAAAATATTTTCTGCAAACTGAATCTAGAAATCAAGAAGATATCTGCTATTTAAATGCAGGTTAGCTATTTATACATTTTTAATTTTGATTAAAAAGGACCCAGAAATGGTGTGATGTTATATCAAATGAATATGCATTGACTCTTGTTTTTAAAGTAGTCCCATTGACTTCATTAAATGAAGGTACATTTGCATATTTTATACATTTTACCTTTTTAAATATTATTAACACTGAAAGCATTAAATCAATGGCTTGCATAATTAGCATTTAATGTGCTAATTACTATTTTAATGACTGTGAGCCTCATTAAAGAGTATGTTAAGAAAATGGTTTTAGTTTATTAAACCGCGATTGTCAACGAGTGGTTAAGTATAACCTGGTACTGCTTTGGGATAATCTACTTGCAAGAAAGTATGTTTATATTTGGTACCTCTGGTACTAAAACAAAGATTGCAACTGTTAAATATCAATAAAAAAAAGAAATGAAAATTAAAATAAAATCAACTTCTAGAGACCATTTTCACCATTTAGGAGATGGTTTTTGAAATATTAGACTGGGGAAATCAGCTTCAAATCTAAACTTACTGGGGCTCATTTATCAACACTGGGCAAATTTGCCTGTGGGCAGTTACCCATAGCAATTGGCCTTCTGTTGTCTTTAGTTAGTCTGAATGTCAGGTTTACAGGTCTGTCATTGGCTTTTTAACTTGTGTATAAATTATCTTGAGACGAGCAAGTACTGAATCCATTTATGCTCCTACAGGTATGAGATCTGTTATCCGGAAACTCGTTATCCAGAAAGCTCTGACCTACAGAAAGGCCATCTCCCATACACTCCATTTTACCCAAAAAATCCAAATTTTCAAAAATGATTTTCTTTTTTTCTGTAAACATAAAACAGTAGCTTGTACTTGATCTCAACTAAGATATAATTAATCCTTATTAGAAGCAAAACCAGCCTATTGGATTTATTTACTGTAAATATGATTTTCAAGTCGACTTAAAGGGGTGGTTCAGCTTTAATTTAACTTTTAGGGGGCCAAGGATTCGAAGTAAAAAAACTTTGAATTTCGAAGTGTTTTTTGGGCTACTTCGACCATCGAATGGGCTACTTCGACCTTCGACTTCGAATCGAAGGATTCAAACTAAAAATCGCTCAACTATTCGACCATTCGATAGTCGAAGTACTGTCTCTTTAAGAAAAAACTTCGACCCCCTAGTTCGCCACCTAAAAGCTACCAAACCCAATGTTAGCCTATGGGGAAGGTCCCCATAGGCTTGGCTAAGTTTTTTTGGTCGAAGGATAATCCTTTGATCGTTGGATTAAAATCCTTCGAATCGTTCGATCGAAGGATTATTCCTTCGATCGTTCGATCAAACTTTTTTGCGCAAAATCCTTCGACTTCGATATTCGAAGTCGAAGGATTTTCATTCCCAGTCAAATATCGAGGGTTAATTAACCCTCGATATTCGACCCTTGGTGAATTCTATGATATAGAATGGCCAATTCCAATCAATTTTTCAATTGGCCTTCATCATTTATCTTTTATAGTTTTTTAAATATTTGCCTTTTTCTTCTTATTCTTTCCAGCTTTCAAATGGAGGTCACTGACCCCATCCAAAGAACAAATGCTCTGTAAGGCTAAAAATGTATTTTTATTGTTACTTTTGTTATTTGTCTTCATATTCAGGCCTCTCCTATTTATATTCCAGTCTCTTATTCAAATCAGTGCATGGTTGCTAGGGTAATTTGGAAACTAGTAATTGTTAAAAATGCAAACTAGAAAGCTGCTGAATTAAAAGCTAAATAACTCAAAAATCACAAATAATAAAAAATGAAAACCAATTGCAAATTGTCTCAGAATATCACTCTCTGTATCATACTAAAAGTTAACTAAAAGGTAAACAACCCCTTTAAAGGAATTGTTTAGAATAATAATAATAATAATAATAAAACTGGGTATATAGATAATCTGTGCAAAATAAAACATTTTTTCAATAAAGTTAGTTAGCCTTAAATGTAATGTATGAAGACTGGAGTGACTGGATGTCTAACATAATAGCCTTCCTTGGTTTCCACTTACCAGGCAGTAACCAATCAGTGACTTGAGGGGGGGCAATCCTCGATTCGTACGATCGGATCTTTGTGTCTATGGCCACCTCTAGAGTTAGAGAGCTGAAAAGCAGGAAGTAGTGTTCTGTTCTGTTAGACATCCAGTCACTCTAACCTTTATACATTACATGTTTGACTAACTATATTAGAAATATATTTTGAACAGCCTATTTACCCAGTTTTTATTTTTACACTGAATTGTTCCTTTAAGGAAGTGATCCCCAACCAGTAGCTTGTGAGCAACACGTTGTTCTCCAACCCCTTGGATGTTGCTCTCAGATTCCTCAAAGCAGGTGCTTTTCTTTTGAATTTCAAGCTTGAAAGCAAGTAGAGCCTCCTGTAGGCTGCCAGTCCACATAGGGGCTACCAAATAGCCAATCACAGCCCTTATTTTGGCATCCTATGGGACTTTTTCATGCTTTTGTTGCTCCCCATGTCTTTTACATTTGAATGTGGCTCACAGGTAAAAAAAAGGCTAGGGACCCCTGCATTAAGGTATGAAGATCCAAATTACAGAAAGATCCGTTATCCATGAAAACCCCAGGTCCCGAGCATTCTGGATATTAGGTCCCATACCTGAAATTCTAAATTGTGTAAAACTATAAGTTCCATGCAAGATGCTGCCACTTTGCAGTGCAATGTGACTAAATTGGGAAACTGGGCAGCAAACTGAAAAACAAGGTTCCATTTGATAAGTGCAAGGTTATGCATAGCATAAACACAAGTTATACACCAACGGGTTATTCATTAAAGTCTGATTATTTTCTGGTTGGAGGAAAAAAACATTTTTCTGTAGGGAAAAAAAACTAATTTTTTTCGGGATTTATTAAACCCCCATGGTGTTAGAAGTCCAAATAAAAAAGAAATCCAACTCAGACCTCCTGAGTTCATGTAGAAGTCAATGTCAGATGTCCTGATCTGAGCTGGGTTTCGTGCACTAATCGAAAAAGTCGCAGTTTTTGGTGACAAGTCAGAATTTCTTTGTGTTTGTACAAGAAATTTTCGGAAAAACTTATTGATAAATAAGGGGGAAAAGTCAGTATGCATTTGGTCAGAGTAGTTTTCAGAAAATTGTGAAAACTTTTTCCGATTTTGATAAATAATCCCCTTACTGTTTAATTAAATGAATAGTGTAACTAGATATTATGTTTATTCGTTTTTTTCTTCCCTTATTTTACATTTCCCACATTTTACCCCGTGGGAAAATATAAAAGCAGTGTTCTACTACTATTACAATAAAAAATGGGTATTATTAAAAAAAATGATGGATTACAAGCAGAAGTATGTTTTTTTTAAGAATAGGGACTTTTTTTTTTTTTTTTTAAAAGATGGGAGTTTTAATAAACTTTTTAAAAAAGTAAGTCTTTCATTTTTATCATAGGTAAAACCTAAACTGTACATAATTAAAAGTAATATTAGATCTAACAGAAATACATCTCGGACAAACATGTTTTATGAAACTATCTTTTTTTTTTTTAAATATCAACTTAAAACTGGCCCCCTGTGTAATTGGCAAACTGTGATACCCATGTGGTTTGCTAGAACATAAAGAAAACAACAAAGATTAATGGAACATGAGAACAGTTTAATAGGTTCAAATAAATACCTAGTTCCAGGCATTTTAAGAAGAGAAGTGATTCTGCATTACTTAAAACTGTGGAACTGGGACAAATATCTTTATAATGTTTAACCCTTTACCCTATTTTGGACATAGACATATAAGTTTGCAGCCTAGGAGATGAATATTTTATAAGGTGCTAATACATTCTGTTAAACCAGCGTAATTGTTTTAATCAACATGTAATAACGACCTGTGAGATCATGAACGGAGTTGCCCATTCAGGGTAGAACTACATGGGCAAATTTTGTACTGTTTTAAGAAATAATCAAGTTACCCTAAAGTATCTCACTCTCCACAACCTGTCACTCTTCATGCTGAGGTCTGGGTCACATTTTTATAGGTGTCATACGTCATTTAAGGGAGCTCCCTTTCTTAGCAGAATAACTCAAATAACCAACTCCAGCACAAACAAAAGGTAACAAAATAACAGACTCTGGCAAACATCCTGCACACAGAGAAACAGGATTTCCATTAGAGCTGATTATTTTTAAAGCGTGAACAATTAGGTTAAGAGAGCAACCCCGCAAAGGATGTATTATGCCTAACTGTCAATCAAAAACTGACTCCCCCTACTGCATGAATTCAGAATGAAGAGAGACGTGTTCCTCAGAGGGGGAAAGTGAAGAGTAACTTGATTATTTAATAAATGGTACAGAATTTTTAATTGATTATATTTAGAAAGTTTCTTATTTCGGCTTATATAAAATTCTCATTTTCACGATAGTTCCCCTTTGAGTAACAGATACCCAAATTGTGATGTTTCTTTTATTTCTTCAGT
This sequence comes from Xenopus laevis, assembly GCF_017654675.1. Lineage (NCBI taxonomy): Eukaryota > Metazoa > Chordata > Amphibia > Anura > Pipidae > Xenopus > Xenopus laevis. The sequence goes on along the minus strand of NC_054379.1, from coordinate 128,815,355 downwards.
TTGTTGAACTGTGTGCTCATGGAAATTTACTGCATTTACCATCATATTATGAAATCAGAACATGTATAACTTTAACGTTATGAGTGCTAGGGGTTATAACATCTGTGGCATTGGTATGCAATTAGTAGCATGCCAGTGCTGTAGATTTTACTTTTCCACCCTTTACATTGATCAGTTGTTTGCCACATGTTTATACTGGCAACATGCAGAGAGGTGAGATCAAAGTTCTCTGGCTCTTAAAGGGTTTAAGAAGAAACGGAGCTTGGGGGTAGATTAACAATTTGTAAACATTATTGTTATATATTAAGAAGAGCATTTCCTGTACACATGTTTTTCATATCACCAGCAGTGTTTCTATGATAAGAATGTAAGGTGTGCGTATATGTTTTTTTATTTGTTTATTAATATTTTGCCAATTCTATTTTAAACTAATAGCTGGAAAAAGAACATTCCAATTACATCAGACCACAGCATTTGTAGGAGAATTAAATCAGGCTTTGGCAGATGGTTTGCTGCTGGAAAAGAAATGTGTTCAAAAGTTCATAGTAACACAAGAAGAAGGGGGAAAAGTATATACCAGTAAATCAGTGCAGAACTGGGCAGATGGCATTTCTAAAGAAAGTAATCATGTGCCAAGGCCAATTAACAGAGCAGTCTCTGAGCAGAAAAAAAGGATGTGAACGTGTTTCAAAACAGTAAAAGTAAAAAGCACCCAGAAGTAAAAAGCACCCAGAAGTTCTTCATTGCCTTAAGGTGGCCATAGACGCTAAGATCCCCTCGTTTGGCAAGCATGGCTATATCAGGGGTAATCTGAACGTTCGGCTGTATGGCTGAACGATCCAATTACGATGCGCAATGGGCTCCGGCGGGATTGGTCGGATCAAAATCAAACCTGTCTGATAGAACAAAGACCGATCTCCACCAGGCGAAAGATGTCGGCACTCTCCACACACGATCCGAAAACGTACGAATCATTGATTCGTACGATAGGATCTGTGCGTCTATGGCCAGCTTTAGCCTGAGCTGGGCACATTGTGGCCATACAGTTGTGTTGGTACATTAGATATATTTGGTGCTAATACACTGTATATTTATAAGTATATTTTCATTTTTTTTTTACAGGTCATGCCCAGGTCCTCGCCTTGTTTACACTTCTTTCATTGTTCACAGATTGGGCAGTCAATCAGAACACCCTGGGTGACAACTAATCAGGGCAAATGTAGACGAGGATATAGGTTCTGGGCACATCAGGCAATAGAATAGTGTGTATGGGATGGGTTGAAGCAGGTTAATGGGTGTTTTTAATAAAAATGTTCTGATAGATGTTGCATCAATTTTCAGGACAGTCTTGATTTTTTTTTTTGGGTCCAGTTACACAGAATCAATCAAGGACTGGTGCTTTTGGACATTGTGATCTGTGCACACGAGCAGACCTCTTCAAACGTTCATTTTATGGTCAATAATTTAGATTTAAAAAAAACATCCATCAAGTTCAATCTGTGTGTATGTTTTAGCAATAAACACTAAAAAAGTATATAGATAAGATTACATAATTTTTACTTTCATCACAAAGTTTTATGGTTCGAAATTGAAGGTGGATATGGTTGCTTAGCAATCTGGACACAGAAGAGTTTGGTCTCTGTTGTCTGGATTCTATAGCCGTAGACTCCTTTAGGACTGATTCTAACTTGGAGGCATTTTACTCCAAGCTATGACAATTTAGAGGTATGAATGCTCGGGAATATGCTTTAAATAATATCTGGAGCCTTCGCTACACATCCAGGAAAAATGGTATTGCAGCAAAGAGCTTTCGGCTGTTATTCTATTTCAAACGTTTCTTGCTCAAACAGGTTTTGGTAGTTGATTTAAATTATTATTAGTGTGCCTCTTATGCAAACATTTTCGCCGCTGCAAATAAACTTGCGCCTTGTGCATGAAGAACCCCAGTGTTGAAAGCCTTGTTCCTAGGGGAGCGGTTGCCAAATAAACTTTAGGGGTTAGCTTGCTGCAGCATTCAGACTTTGGAAATAAGAATCATAATCCAACAATAATAATAATAAAAGACAGAGGCAGCAAGACTTTTTATGTAACTAGGAAAAACTACACAGAGAAGAACAACAACGTCTTGCTCTGAATCAAAATGAGTGAACTCTGAGGTGACAAAAAAGGTCTTCAAAGCAGCAACCCAGGAGATGATTTGTCTAAGGGTACAACTACACAAATGATTCACCCTCTCTCAATCTAAGCACACTGTCTTGTATTGTTAAATCTCTTATACCCTCAACCCATCAAACCATACTCGTACTGTCAAATCAAGTCACACATCGTCTCACTTTCCTTATTACTGTTACTTGCAGCTGGGGACATCTCCCCAAAACCTGGTCCCACTCATTCGTTCCTACACCTGCTCTCATTTTAGGTGACTTCAACATTCTCATTGACAACTATGCTTCTCCTGCCACCTCTAAACTCCTCTCACTAACAACTTTATTTGGTCTCTCTCAGTGGACCCGCTCACCTACCCATATTGAGGGTCATGCTCTTGATCTTATATTCTGCCACTCGTGCCACCCATCCAACCTTACTAACTTTCCTTACCCCCCTATCTGACCATACTCTGCTTTCAGATAACACTTTCACCTGCACTATCACAACCATCTCTCTCCACTCACACCTACAGAAACCTTAACGCATTTGATCCACAACAACTATCAACAGTATCCGCACAATCCATCTCCTGTCCCAATATGGCAGCTTCCTTATAAAACGATGCTCTTTCAACAATATTGGATTCGGTGCATATCTACATTAGACTGAGCATACCGTCTGACAACAATCTCAGACTAAGGTGCAGTGCATTCACATCCCCACAACACTAGATTAAGTGTCTAGCCTCTACAAAACCCACAACCTGCTCTCTTGACCCCATACCATCTCACCTCCTTTATTCAATCTGATACCCACCTAGTTAACCTTTCACTCTGTACTGGTACTTTTCCATCCTTATACAAACAAGCACTAATCACACCTATCCTCAAAAAACCTTCCCTTGACCCCAGCGCTCCCACTAACTATCGTCCAGTTTCCCTTTTTCCATTCACATCCAAATTACTGGAAAGGCTTGTTTACAAATGACTGATCCAGCATTACACTCACAAATCCTATCTCAACAACCTGCAATCTGGATTCCACCCAACACACTGAACTGAAACTGCACTCACCAAAGTAACCAATGATCTTCTACTGGCAAAGTCTAAAGGTCACTATTCCATACTAATCCTTCTAGATCTCTCTGCAGCCTTTGACACAGTTGACCACCCTCCTAGAAATTCTATACTCTGCTGGCATTCGTGACACTGCTCTTTCGTGGTTTACTTCTTATCTGTCTGATTGTTCCTTTAAAGTTGCCTTCTCTAACTCTACATTCCCTCTCTTTGTATTAGTTCCTCAAGGCTCTGTTCTAGGCTGTCTGCTGTTCTCACTCTTTACTTCACTATGAAAACGTATTCAGTCGTTTGGACTTCAGTATCACCTTTAAGCTGATGACACCCAATTCTACTTGTCTAGTCCTGATCTCTCTCCTTCTGTCTTTTCCATGTTACAGACTGTCTCTCTGCGGTCTCTTCCTGGATGTCACAGCGCCACCTGAAACAACCTTTCAAAAACAGAACTCATTATATTTCCTCCAAGATCTTCCACTGTCCCTCAGATATCACTCACAGTAAACAACACCACTTTTCATTCCACCACACAGGCACGCTGCCCAGGAGTTATACTAGACTCACATCTGTCTTTTTCAACACACATCCACACACTTGCAAAATCTTGTTGTATTCAACTTCGCCACATTGCCGAATATAACCATATCTCAGTTCAGAATCAACCAAAACACTTGTTCAATCTCTTATCTCCCGCCTGGATTACTGCAACCTACTCCTCACAGGTATTCCAACAAGTCACCTTTCACAACTCCAATCTGTTCTAAATAAAACTGCTAGACTCATTCATCTATCTCACCGCTCAATATCAGCTGCTCCCATATGCATGTCCCTTCACTGGCTCCCAATCTACTCTAGAATCAAATTACTAATACTCACATTCAAGGCCCTTAATGAAGCCCCTCCCTATTTTTCATCTCTGATCTCAAAATACTCTCCTTCACGCAACATTCGCTCTGCTTCTGACTTTCGCCTCACTTCTCCTCTCATCACTTCTGCGCATTCTTGTCTACAAGACTTTTCTCTTCTGCTTTTCTCTGGAACGCTCTGCCCCGAGCCGTCAAACTTTCACCATCTTTCCAAATCCTCCTTAAAGATCCACTTGTTTAAAGAAGCGTATTCAATGTACCCTAATTAATCACTGCTGTATCAAAGATCACAAAATTGTTTCTAAAATCCTAATGTCTCAATTGTACCCTAACCTTTAGTTTGCAAACTCTAATTTGTAGGGCCTTTTAATCCTATTGTACTCTGTATCCCTTGTTTGTTATTAACCATTTATTCCCTGTTTACTATAACTAAGGTAAAGCACTGCGTATCTTGTCGGCCCTATATAAATAAATGATGATGAAGATTTTGAGTTTAGTTCTCCTTTAAGGTTAATTAGTTTGAGATAGAAAAAAAACAAATGTATGGGAAGGGAATAAATATGACACGCAAACATAAAAATGGAATAAACATGCTAAGTTGTAAAAAAAAGAAAAAGAACCAGAAGACATGCTAAAAATGCTGTCACTAACAAACAAGTAGATGCAGTGTTTTAATTGCAATTGATGTTAATTTTTCTTGACAGAGATATAAAAAGAAAAGGTTGACAGAATACATTTAGTGCCACTCTGAAAAACTCTTCAGGCAACAAGTATTAACAAAAATAAACTGACACATATATTAAATTATTCTTTATTAATCAATTGCATTAAAAGCTGTAAAAACTGCTTTCATATAAAGGCACAGGAAGACAGTTTTGATGAAGTATGAAAATCAAACAGCATTTTGAAGTACAAAAGACAATGCCTGTGCACGTACAAACCCTCGGATTGGTCAAAAATATTTCACACAAAATCGTAACATTTATGAGCGACTACAAAAAAATGTGAACTGCCTTTTACCTTATAAAATAAACAATATAAAACCTGGTGCAAACTCAAGATTTATTGCTTTCCAGATAATCTGCTCTCTCCCTGTAGATTTAAATCAGTTCAAATCGTTCTCAGGACTGGATTTACTTGAATATATTACTGTCGTGTGTGGGGTATAGACAGAATCAAGCCAGAAAATTTGGCAGTATCAACGCTGCTTGGAGCTATAATTACAACGGGCCGAATTTGCTCTTTCATGGTTTGTTTTCACATTTAGTTTGTGGCAAACCAAAACTCAGGCTTAGCACGACTTTTGTGTTTAATATGAATGAACGAACACTGCTATTGTTCCTAAAACTGCAGCGTTACATAGGCAGACTTATTGTATCGTAGTGTATGTTTTACGCACACACAGTTAAACCTAAAAAATAATGTACGATTTTGAACAATTTACCACATGAGTGTTAGTTGCTGTGGAAAAAAATGGAATCTACAGCAATGAGTGAAAAATTACAGATATGTGGTCTATTATCAGGAGACATGCAACCCAGAAAGTTGTGAAATCCAACAATGCCATTTCCCAGTGTCCTATTTAGAGAATTTTTTTGCCTGCTTTGTTATGAAACTGAAAGAAACAAAGACTGTACCTTGTGTTGGTATCACCTACTAAACTAGTATTAATCTAGACTAAATAGAAATATCACTTTTTAAAAAAAAAAAAAAAAAAAAAAAATTAAATGCTTTAAGTAGCCTTAAGGAACATCACTTTTATTACAAAAAAATGCATTGCCAATCGTTTTAATAGCATTCTGGATAACAGAACCCATACCTGGACAAGTTGCTTCTGGAACAAGCACTAGCCTCTTCTTCTGGGCGACAATCTCCCCAAACTGCCTTTGCGCGTCTTCCCGTCTGCTACAATGAAAAGTCGCCTGCGCTGAAGCACACATGGCGCATCATTTTTTCCGTAGTCGCCCTAAGTTGAGGAAACTTTGGGCGACTTCGGAAAAAACTAAGTGCCGCGTGTGCTTTAGCGCAGGCGACTTTTCATTATGGCGGACGGGAAGACATGCAAAGACAGTTCTGGGAGATTGTCGCCCCGAAAAAGAGGCTATTAGTCACCAGGCGACTAAATCTCCCCGAATCTGCTCGTGTGGACTGACCCTAAAGCATACCTATGTGCTAAAGATTCTAGAACAGTATATATTTGCTCACCATTGGCCAGACAGCTCACTCAATCACATGTACACAAACCCTGCAACTTGTTAGAGGGCAGCCAAACTAGTGGAACGGCGCACACACACGCACACACACACACACACACACACACACACACACACACACACACACACACACACACACACACACAATCTAAAACTGACAAAGCATGGAGTGGTTGAGAGTGGTAATCATTTTATATATAAGCAGTTGTCTGGATCTAGAATTAGAGAAGAAATCGTCCACATTCTATAATATACCAAGACATCGGATACTAAACAACTCCTCTTATATTTCTATAAATGCTCAGTAAAACATAATAGCATTGTTAATTTTACAAGAGATAAATCTGCATATTTTCAGTATTTTTTTTTTATCAAAGGAGGCAGTCACAGTTGTTCTGAAAAAATAATGCAAACTATGATAAAGCGGTTGATCAATAACATCTCCAAATTCGTTTATCTGGGTTCTTTGAGCAGCAGCACCACCTGCCACTGTGTTCCAGGAGAAGGACATGAAAGTGCCAGTAAAGGCATTATAGGTTACAGTTAAAGACACACTTCCTAGAGAAAAGCAGACAGGAATTTTGGGTATTCAGGTTTGTTTTAAAGGAACAGTTCTGTGTAAAGATAAAAACTGTGTAAATAGATAGGCTGTGCAAAATAAAAAAAACTTTCCAATATCGTTTGCTAGCCAAAAATGTAATGTATAAAGGCTGGAGTGACTGGATGTCTAACATAACAGAACATCAGTGGAAACTAAGAGAGCTGCAAAGCAGGAAGTAGTGTTCTGTTCGACATCCAGTCACTCCAGCCTTTATACATTACATTTTTGGCTAACTAACTATATTAGAAACAATTTTTTTTTATTTTGAAAAGCCTATTTACCAAGTTTTTATGTTTTAAACTCCAAAAAACATGCTGGACAATGATCCATTGTATTAGTGCACCATTAGGTTTTTTAGAACTGCAGGGGTAAATGTGCTTTGACAAGCACTTTAAAGGAGAACTCAACCCCCCCACTAATAAAAAAAACCCCTACCCAGTAGCCTACATAGTCCACCCTCCCCGCGCAGGTGATAACACCTATAAGTGCCCATAATCCTTTACTCGAATGTTTAGTATCATTAAGATTAAGTTAACTACAACACAGACCTACTAGTGTCTGATTTAGCACAGCTTCTGTGCCAAATAATAAGTGGAACATCAAGGGGCTGCACAAAGGATAAGGTTAGATACAGAATAGATTCTTGCCTAAGGAGCAGGTTTGCCGTGCGCAGGGTTTTTCATATTTTAACAGCAGCTGTGCTGTATAACTAATAAGAGAATAATACCATCAGAAACACATACACAGTCATCTTAGGAAGGAGGAAAGTAGCAATGTAGAACAGACAGTATCTTCCTCAGAATTGGAAAAAGTAGAAAGTTGAAAAAGAAAATCACTTAGAAGTCATACATATTTGTATTCAGTCAAATTGCTTTGTGTAAATTGTGGTATTTAGGAGGACCTGGTGAATTACCTTTTTTTTGGGTGAAAAACATTTGTAGCCTTCTCTTACTGCAATATTTAAGATGCAACTAGTACGGGGGTGACTATGCAGGGTCACTTTAATAATAGGGCAAAGGGGGCATCTGCCTAGGGCCCACTGACAGTTTTATGATTATTTGTTTTATTTTATTTGCCACCGTGTCCCTATGTGAGAGTGTGTGCTGGTAAGAATAATTGCTCCAGCTTTATTACTCCCTACTTGGTGGTGTTTATTTATGTTGTCTACATTGTCATTCCCTTTTCTTGCAGCAATTTTCTCCTCCCTTTCTCCCACAGCTATAAACTCTTTCCTTGCCTTGATTAGTCTTTCTGAATTTTAACAGCTCGGGTGTTCTACATAAAACAGTGCCATCATGAAATTGCCACTCCGTTGATTTATGTATTTATATATATATATATTCTAAAAAAGTGTCTCCCAAAGTTATCTTACTGGGATGTTTGGAGTTTATGGAATGCGTATTGCCAATTTTTCAGTGATCTTACTTGCAGGTCTGGGATTGATGCAGTGCTCATAGGTCATTTCTACAGTGATTACACTGGTACAGCTGGTGTTAAAGGAACAGTTCAGTGTAAAAATAAAAACTGGGTAAATAGATAGGATGTGCAAAATAAAAAAATGTATCTAATATAGTTAGTTAGGCAAAAATGTAATGTATAAAGGCTGGAGTGACTGTATGTCTAACATCATAGCCAGAACACTACTTCCTGCTTTTCAGCTCTCTAACTCTAAGTTAGTCAGCGACTTGAAGGGGGCCACATGGTACATATCTGTTCAGTGAGTTTGTAATTGATCCTCAGCATTCAGCTCAGATCCAAAAGCAACAGATATGACCCATGTGGCCCCCCCTCAAGTCTCCGATTGGCTACTGCCTGGTAACCAGGGTAACCAGTCAGTGTAAACCAAGAGAGCTGAAAAGCAGGAAGTTGGGTTCTGACTGACAAGTTATACATCAAATCACTCCAGTCTATATACTAATACATTTTTGACTAACTAACTATATTAGAAATATTTATTTTGCACGGCCTCTATTTACCCAGTTTTTATTTTTACACTGAACAATTCCTTTAAGCTCATTATCTATTTTCTGTAGTATTTATACTGACATGCCTAGGGTTAATAGGTCATTGTCTATTTTATTTACACAGAGCTGTGTTTTAGCAAAATGGATGTGTCCAGAAGTGGGCATGGTTTTAACAAAATAGTAGGGGCCCATCATTCGTATCTTTGCCCAGGGCTTAAAACCGGTCTGGGGAAATGAATAGATTAGGGAAAAAGGAATCCTGGTCATTGTTTGAGGGGTAAGAGAGAACCACATTTTTGTTGCTTTATTTATTATATACATTAGTTTGGTCTTATAATATATAAGCCAACATAAATCAGTTTTACACGTTTCGGTTGGCCAAAAATTCGCCGCCAGCAAAATGTTGCCGATGCCCATTAAAGTCTATGGGCGTCAATTTTTTTGACGCACAATGCCATACAAGTCTTTGGGCGTCATTTCCACGGCAAAAGACGAAAGAATTCACCCATCCCTACTGTACATCATAAACAGTCCTGTTTTTCAGTTTTGTAGGCCTATTATCTGAATTATTATTACATGCTGGCAATGAATTATATAGGGAACAAGATACAACCTGTCCTAAAATATAAGGCCTTGGGCACACAGAGCATTGGCTCTGCTGCTCTCAACTTGCTTTTTTTTTTTCAGGCTGAGAGAAACACCAAAACACAAAATGCAGGTGTTATCAGGCTGACCCCCACTCCGCTGTGTATGCCTGCACAAAAGCGGACCTGGGGCACTAATGTGCTTGACAAATTGGATACTTTTAAGTTTAGATTTCATTTGCATGGTGTTTTTTAATATATATTTAATACCTGGAATGTAGAGTGCTATTTGCTTGCCTGAGCCAGCAAGTTTATAACCCAGAAAGGAGATACAGGTATGAGATCTGTTATCTAGAAAGCTCCAAATTACAGAAAGGCCGTCTCCCAGACTCCATTTTATCCAAATAATCCAAATTTTTGGATGATTTTCTTTTTCTCTGATAATAAAACAGTACCCTTGTACTTGATCCAAACCAAGATATAATTAATCCTTATTAACCCTGGATCAATTATCCAGAAACCCTTTATTCAGACAGTTTAAAATTACAGAAATGCAATAACCTACAGTCCTATTTAAAAAACTCCGATTTGCTTTTTGTCTGTAACAAGACAATACCTTGAACATAATGTTAAGCTAATCTAGCACTATACTGTTAAAAAGGGTCCACATATTCCTCTTAAATGGTTAAAAGAGATAGGGACATCTTAGTACCTAATTTGCAACTAATGTACTGCCACATCCAAAATGGCTACCTTGGAAGTGACAGTTTGAGATTGCCACAGCTAATTGTACAAAGCTACCAATACCAGGGTACTGCATTAGTTGTACATTCAGCAGTTAGTAGCCCTATACCCAGCTGCTCAAAAATACAACATCCCTTTTTTCAAGGTGGGCAAAGTGCAAACAGGTGCAACATGGGATGTTTTTTGTTCATAAATCAACTTGCCACAATTTTTCATGCCCAGTTTATGAAGAGCAGCATATTGGGTTCCTTCATGAATGCCCCTCATGTCATCCCCTGGGTACAAGGTGCATAACAGCAGTGTATTTAATATCTATGGAAAAAAGGGCATCACTTACATTGCTCCTTGACACATTAGAACCACTGTGTGTATGCCATTGTAATGGGTGCTACAGACATACACCTAACCTAATTAAATGAGCTGTAAACTGAAGTACAAGTAAATGTGATTTTGAGTACTAAACTGCTGGAGAAAAAAAAATAAAATTCTTTAAAGAAATAATAAAATGAAAGGATCTCAGTTTAATCCGTTAACCAATGCAAAAAATCAACTGAAAAAGAGGGAATCTACAAGTGTTACACAGAGGTAAAGGAGTATAATCAAATCTCATTTATAACAAGGTAAAAAGGGTGCATCAATAAACATTATGTTGTGTTTTGTGGTTTCAGAAATGTGTGTTTTTATATAGTTTAAGTAAATTTTTTTCAGCACAGTGAAGTGCTATTGGAAGTAGAATTAGCGACACTGCACCATTACAGTGTTTTAAAACATTTGGATATCGAGAACATAAACCAGATGTACCAAAAAGAAGAAGTGAACTTTAATGCATGGCCGACATTATATACAGAGCAAGATCAAAGCCCAAAACTGCAGACAAAAATATAGAAAATATATGGGAACCCTGCCCTTTAAGTAAATATTTACTGTAGTCCATTCCAAGAAATCTAACTGGAAATAAGGTACAACAATAAAAAAAAAAAAAATAGACCCTCAAGTTTTTTCCTTTATCCAGAAAACGGGTGGTAAAAGATACAAATATGAAATGACAAAGAAAGAGCCTTTAAAACAGGCCAGAAGTCTTAACTTGAACTCTCCAAGTAAAGGCATCAGCTTCACAAAAATTGTGATACTAATGTAATGTCATGTCAATAACGTTTTGACACATGAATAATCAATTAAACTATGAAAGGCTATTAGCCCCAGCTACCTGGAGGATCGTCATCGGACCCACCTCACAGGAAATTAGTGAGAAAAATTTCTAGTAGTTTTAGAGAGTTTAAAGGGGAACTATCACGAAAATGAAAAATTAACATAAGCTTCCTCGTACTGAAGTAAGAAACTTTCTAAATACAATCAATTAAAAATTCTGCATTGTTTCCGAAATAATCAAGTTTATCTTCACTATTCCTCTCTCAGCATCTGTTTCTCTTCACTCTGTCTTCATTCAGCAGTTGGGAATCAGATGAATGATCCAATATATCCTATAGGGGGGGCTCCTTTTCCTAGCAGATGTATTAGAGCGCACTCAAATAACTGCTTCCAGTACAAACAAAATCAGAATAACGGTCTTTTGCACAAATCCTGCATGAGACATGTTGTCTGGGGATTTTAATAGAGTGAACTCGAATACACCTTCTAGGCAAAAGTGGCTCTCCTATAAGAAATATTGGATCATTCATCCGACACCCAACTCCTGAATGAAGACAGAATGAGGAGACCGAGATGAAGAGAGGAATAGTGAAGATAAACTTGATTATTTCAGAAACGGTACATCATTTTTAATTGATTGTGTTTAGAAAGTTTCTTATTTCAGTATGCTGAAGCTTATATTAAATTTTTATTTTCATGATAGTTCCCCTTTAATTAAATAGGATCACGCACATCATAGGAAAGTGATTGCATGGCACGTTGCCATTAAGCTCACTCCCACTGCATTCACAAAAACATGTCATTTCCTTAACTTCTGTATATACAGCAATATAGTAAAACTGTACGTGCTCCAGCTAATTAAAACCTTTCATTATACAGATAATTAAAAAACAAAATTACAGTATAGACTACCTCGCATTATTACTTAATTGTGCAAGGTATTCGCGCAGTTCTTTTGCCGCTTTAAACCGGCCATATCGTTTCTTTGGATTCGCACATTCATCCAGCAAGGCCACAAGACGGCCATCTTTGGCGAATTCTGCTGGAGGATCGTGAAGAAGTCCTCCGGATGTGCCACGCCAGGTGGCATGTCTGGAAAGGAGGTTCTGGCAAATGGCATAATAATTATGGTCCACAGTAACCCGAGAGCAAAGAATCTCTTTTGAAAAAGACAGGCAAGCTTCCTTGTCACATTCGTCAAACTTGCTTTCATACCACACATCCCAGTTTTCAGGTTTATCTGGGGAAAAAAAATTGTTTAGTGAAAATCAGAGTAATAAATTAATTAAAATCAAAGTGTTTGGGCAGAGCTACATCACTCCAGTGTAATTAACCGGCTTTCATATATGTGGTTAGTTCTGGCAAACAAATGTCTTAAACAAACCAAATGTACAAACAAAGGGTTGTTAGTTAAACCTGAAGTACAAATTCTTGTTTAGCAAGGCACTCCCTGTTTTCCCGAGAGTGTAGCCCGGTGCTCATGTGAGGAGATTTTGGCCTTCTCTTTGTAATTTCAAAATTATGGAGTTGGCACAAGTTGTGTACACTCCATAATATGAAATTATCGAAAAATGAGCCAAACTGTTATGGATTGTGACTCACATGAAGAATTTTATAAGATAAACATTATATCAGAAAAAACGCATAGTGGTTAAACAAAGAGGATTATAAAACGCATAATTTGTAGGTTTACAGTCACATTAAAACCCTTAAAGAGATACTGACACCAGAAATAAAACTTTTTTTTTTTTTACATAATAATATTGGCTTTTGAAAGCTACTTGTAACTTTGCCATAAAGTATTTGCACAATGCTTTTACATTACCTGTCTGAATCACTGTGATCGCCTATGAGGGGGCTGCCATATTTGTTTGTTAGTCCGTTAGCATTAGAAACTTTAACGGACAGGCTGAGATGGGACAGTCAGGTTGGCAAAACAGTCAGGTTTATAAACTTCAACTAACAATTACTTACAAAAACAAACCTCTTAGCAAAATATTATGAACATGACCTATAGGTAACTTTTAATGTACATTTATATTTTAAAGTGTCCTTTTTTAGTGTCATTATCACTTCAAAGGGGTTGTTCACCTTCCAAACACTTTTTTCAGTGGAGTTGTTTTCAGATTGTTACCCAGAAATAAAGACTTTTTTCAATTGCTTCCCTTTTTTTTTTTTTTTTTACAGTTTTTCCCAAAATCTAAGTTTAACGTTTAATGTCCCTGTCTCTGGTGTTTCAGTCTGCAAGCTCAGTAATTCAGGTGCAGATTCTAAACAAATTTATAACATTTAGTCGATACATTTCTCAGCAGCATCTCTGGAGTATTAGTAACTATCAAACAGCTGCCTTTAATGAAAAGCAGGGATTCTAGAATGTATTAACTAAATGTACCGATTTATAACAATTTAGAGAGTTGACGACCTTAGAAAGGTGAAAAATTTGAATTACACTTCAATATTAGAAAAATGGTAATTGGAAAAAGTATTTTTTCTGGTGAACAATCTGGAACAAACTAAACTCAAAAGTGTTGGAAGGTGAACAACCCCTTTAATATAGCACTATGGCTTCAAACCAGTTTATCTATGATAATATAAAACAAAATTATAAAAGAAGCTTTTGAACATGGTAACTTCTTGTCCCAACTGTATAACAGTGAATCTGACTCACATAATGCAAAAAAAAAGAAAAACTAGCTTTAATTGCTCCTAACCCCTTTAGCGTTGTGGATTGTGGATAACATATTTGTAGCAATAAGATAAAAACTATTAAATGTTTAATTATCTACCCATCTACCTGACTGATTTACACACACTAATATGCCTTTATACAGGCAACAAAAATTCTACTTACTTTGTTTTATTAGTTTTTTGTCAGCTACTAAAACATTCTCTGCATCAACAATGATAACTTTCCCATCCCTTGGTCCAACAGCGAAGTTATCGAAGCTGACATCCAGGAGATAAAGTGCAAATTCAAAGTCATTATTCGTAAGCTGTTCTGCAATTTCCATCAGCTGCCATGCCAAGTCTACACGTTTTTCCCATGGAGCATTAAAGTAACTCCAGAGTTCTTCTCCAACATAATTGACAGCCACCATTCTGCCACAGGCTCCAAGGTATTTTGCAAAAGGCCATCCTTCATCAGACGGGAAGCTCTGCAAATAAAAGATTGGAAACCGTGGTGAAACTCAAAGATGCTCCTTTGCCACAAATGATTTTTTTTCCCAATATTTCTATAAAAAGGTGGTTAGAGTGTGTGTGTGTATGTGGGGGTGGGCAAGATACCATATGTATTGCATGATCATCCACCAGTGTACATGCCAACACCATTGCCCTATTTATGGTAAATGCTATTTTGCTTATTATACAGAGATTAGAACAGTGGAGATGTTCACAGGCTTCCCATAGTAAGGCTAATCTAACTGTACAAGTAAATGAAGGTGCTAGAAAAAAAATTAGGGTATATACTGTATATACTTCAACATATGTTGCTCTAAAACCAACAGCAGTCAAATTGTGTTTGCTAATGTTATTGTTTGGGGGGGGGGGTCCATCTAAAGTCATAGTGATCATAGTACCAGTCAGTGATCAGAACTAGAAACTGTTAATACTTCGCCCATGTTCTCAAAATTGCAAAGTTAATGGGGTTAAAGGAGAACTAAAGTCTAACTAAAGAAATACACTAGAGATGTTGTAAATTATGTTTTGGGCTTCTGTACCAACCCAAGGCAACCACAACCCTTTAGTAGGGAAGATCTGGGTCTACCCACCTTCTTTTCTGCTGATTCGCTGCACATGCTCTGTGCTGCTGTCACTTACTGAGCTTATGGACCCACTCACAATATACAGCACACATAGAATATAAATATATCACATAAGGCTGATTACGGATACGGATAATTACTATGTGGCGGCAGAGAAACCAGTGCAATTAGTATCAGAATTAAATAATCATCCCAAGGCAACCACAACCCTTTAGTAGGGAAGATCTGGGTCTACCCACCTTCTTTTCTGCTGATTCACTGCACATGCACTGTGCTGCTGTCACTTACTGAGCTTAGGGACCCACTCACAATATACAGCACACATAGAATATAAATATATCACATAAGGCTGATTACGGATACGGATAATTACTATGTGGCGGCAGAGAAACCAGTGCAATTAGTATCAGAATTAAATAATCATCCCTGTATCAGCATCTTATATTACAGGCTAACAGATTTTCTGCTTATAAATTTAAGACGACCTCTAAGCTTCTCAGAGCCCACCGAGCATGTGAGTGTCACAGACACTTTCCAAGATGGTGACCCACTGTGTCAAGTTTGAAGTCCTGGATCATTTCTGCTATTGAGAAGCAGAAACTTTAGGCTGTTACAATAATTTCAGTATATAAAATATATAATTTTTAACCTTATTTATGTTTAGGGTTTAGTTCTCATTTAAAGATAAACCACAAACCTATTGCTAATGGTCTCAGAATATCTCGCTTTACATCATACCAAAAATTAAGGTGAACAATTAATTCGATATGTGGACATTATCAATACAAAACAAAAGCAAAGTTAAATTTTTCTGGTCACTTATTTTTCCCCAATATTACTACCTAGGAAGTATTTACTGCAGTTAATCTGGACATAAGACACTCTGTTGTTGTCAATTTAGACACTAGACAATTGTTCTATATTTATTTTTGCCAAGATGGGAATGTGAGATACAAAGTGCCTTCAGTATTGTTGCTGGCACCTAGCAGATATATACACCGAGAGTGAGCGAAGAGAAGAATGATTGACTGTCAGTATATTCATGCTGTATGGCAAAGAAAGGCTTAAACAGTAACAAGAAAATCTGTGATTACTCTGCTTTGCCTTGCAGCAAGAATACATAACGCTGAAGAGTATCTGGACTATGTGCATCCCTGCGGTGTCAAAACTCACCCTGTGTAATAAAAGAAATCTTATTCCAGATATCAGATCGTTGGAATGAACAGTGATGCTGCTGAAGCAGAGACACCAGTTGCTGTGGTGCGATCCTACATTATAAGCATTAATATTCTGTAGCAAAAAATTGTGGCTTCCCTAAACAAAGCCAGAAAACCTGGCTGTCATTCTTTAGAATTCAGAATAACACTCAAAACAGCTTGTCCCCTTCAGCACATTGGCTATATATAAGTTTTGTTGACCCAATTTTCCATTTATGTCTTTGAGGAGCTTTATTTCCTAACCCACTCTTGTGTATACAGAGCAATTATTAGTTTTATTCCCTACAGCTTTAGCAAGTGTTTCAAGACTCCAGCTCCAGTGTCTGTCCCTCAAGCTTTAACCTATTTGCAAAAACTTGAAATATTCAGGATACAAAATAGTCTTATGGCAGAGTTTAATTCTGCGGCCAAACAGAATAAACGAAAGCAGCACAAATAATAAAAAAAAAGCACACCCTTGGATCATAATAAAACTTAGAATTGTGTGTCAGCAACAGCTTCAGTGCTATAGTTTAAACTATATTAATACACTGTGCAAAAGAATGGGAAGGGGGGAGACAAAGTGACTGGAGATGGCCTGAGAAGGATTCAATGTAAAGAGGATGACTACCTGTAAGCCCACAGAGTACATGTAGGAAGGATATTTTATGGAGAGTCTACCCCTTTTTCTTACAGAACTTCCGCCACTATCATTTACATTTGTTGACCCAATATTTCAAATTAAAGTGGACCTGTCACCCAGACACAAAAATCTGCATAATAAAAGTCCTTTTCAAATTAAACATGAAATCCAATTTCTATTTTTTATTTAAGCATTCATAGCTCTTGTAAGCTCATTTAAAAATCTCAGCTGTCAATCAAATATTGTCTGCCCCTCCTCTATGCCCGTGGCATAGAGGCGGGGCAGACAATTACTTTCACTTTCAATTCAGCACTTCTTAGATGTCACTGCTCCCCACACATTCCTACAGTTCTCTTTACCATATAACTGTGTGGCCAGGGCATGGGGGATGGACATTGGGTCCCCCATTCTGGTGCACAAACAAAATTCCGAGATGATGCAAGGCTTGTCTTAATAACAGTGTCAACAAAATGGCTGCTGCCTGCTTGCTGTAGTTTTGAAATCTCAGACTGAAGGAAACAAGATTCAAATAATTTATATAGTGTAATTAAAGTTCATTATCCTTGACTAATCTGATAAAATAGGATTTTGAATAATTTTTTTGGGAGACGGGTCCCCTTTAAGGACATGAATCGAGTACCCCCCTCCCTTTAAAAATAAACGATCACCAATTTAAGGGACAGCTGCATAAAAACGAAATGAGGCATTAAAGGGGATGCTCCCTTCTATGTTAACAACCCTTTAAGAACATTGCTGTCCTGCAAGATACATTTTATGCATTGGAATAAAGGCTACTTTAAAACACTCAAATCTATTTAGTTCCAATATAGAATTGGATTCTATGGAACCATATGGTGGGGATGCAGCTGAACTAATTATTAAACTTTGTGTGTCGAGTTGTTTCAGACAAGTAACAAATCCACATACTTAAGGTGGCCATACACGGGCAGATAAAGCTGCCAATATCGGTCGTTTGGACAGCTTATCTGCCCGTGTATGGGGGCTTCAGACAGGACAGGAAGGTTGGATTTTTAACCGGCCGACCCATCGGAGCCCCTTGGTGCATCGTAATTCGATCGTTCGGCCATACGGCCGAAAGTTCGAATTACCCCCGATATAGCCATGCTGTTTAGTGGCATATCGGGGAAAGATCCGCTCGTTTGGCGATGTCGCCAAACGAGCGGATCTTTGAGTCTATGGCCACCTTTAGTTAGTAACATTTGTGTTGTAACACCATTATAATCTGTAACATACAATAGACTAATGGCACACTTCCAAAGATTAGAAGCAGGGAAATAAAGATTATTCTTAACTTGCATATGAACATTTTCAAGTAGGACAGACCCCAAACAAACACTGTTCCTATAGCACCATTTTTTCTACTGTAAACTATTTTCTTGCAAGTGGAACCATTCGATATAATAATGTATGCTTACTTACCCTTTAACTGGGGATTTGAAAGAATAATGTAAGAATATATTTCTTTTAATCACAGATACCAATTTGCTTAGCATCAGAGCTGCTTTGAATAGTTTCCAAAAATCATAAATAAGCAAAAGTGAGAGAAAAAACAGACTTTCCCCTTAGAAACACAGCTATTCAGAATGAAAACTCTAGCATCTTCCAATATTTGGGAGCCTTAATAAAAGACATGGGATTTTGCACTGCGGCTCAAAGACTAGCAAGCATCTAAAATGGTTTAATAATTTATCACAAGGTTAAGAAATCTATATTGATGTCTCCAAAGTAAATCCGAAATGCTAAAGCAACTGGTTAATGGTGCAAAGCTGTACAAGGGAGAAGTTGTTTATTTGCAAAATTCACTTGATTTTTTCCATGCAGGATTTGCTTCTACTTCATATCTGACAAAAATGAAAATTTTTTAAAAAGGCCACATCATGCTAGAAAAAGGCAACATGGTTATACAGCAGGGAAAATAAGTATTGAACACGTCAACTTTTTTCTACTAAGTATTAAAGTTGGAAAATCTGGATTACAAACCAAAATTTGATAGAGGCCCACATAACACAGAAACCCCCCAATATATCCATCACAGTTACCTGTTTCTTCAAAAGTATTAATAAATGTCATTTTCTATGATGAAATCCAGCTGTTTAACAGTTCTACTCTTTCTACATCATTTGGAATCCTGGCAAGGAAATTCCTTTTAGAAAAGCAACATTACACCTGCTTTATACTACAATGCTCTGAAACCCACAGTCTTAACAGGCTGCAGCTATGGAAAGGGGGGGTTTGTTTATACAGAGGGCTTCAGTGGACTGCTGATGTTTATTGCAATCTCAGGAAGTAGAATGGGACAATAACAACAACAAAAAAGTATTTTGAAGTAATTAAAATATAATGAACTGTTGCCCTACACTGGGAAAATGTATGTTTTTGCTTCAGAAAGACTACTATCGTTTGTATAAATAAGCTGCTGTGTAGCCACGGGGCAGCCACGCAAGCTAAAACAGCAGAAAAGACACAAATTACACAACTGATAGAAGCTTAGCTCTGTAATAGAATACAATGGAATTCTACAGAGTTTATCTGTTTTATGCTATACTCAGTGCCATTTAGCCCTTTTTCGACTAGAATAGCAATCACCCTCCTGGCTACATATAATTTTTTAGGGATATATAAACTACAGTAGTCTTTTTAAAGCAATCACACCACTTTTACCAATACATTACATTTAAAGGACTCAAACACATTCATTTGTTCGTGCTACTGTTTCTTAAAGGTTCAGTTTTAGATTGACCTTTTTAGTTAAAGAAAAAACAAACAATGGGAAAAACGTATGTTTGGCCAATGCCCTATTTATTGAATAAATGTTGAAAAAGGGGATATAGTATCCTCTCAAGCAGCTATTTTACAATAAATTCTTCATAAACATTAATTCGAATGAATTAAAACTGTTTTCATCCAGTAGAAGAAAATGCACGTTTAACATAAGGTCAGTGAATGGAGTGTGAGCAGATCATAAGTTTGTGCTAATTTCTCTCTTTTTTTTTTTTTATATAAACAGGACAAACAAGGACCCTGAGACTACTCCATGTTTCACTTTCTGGTTCAAGCAAGGTAGATAATTAGATTACCAGTGCACAGATAAACCTCCTGCGTAATGGACTTTTGCTTATCTGTAAGCCAAAACCATCACAACAAAAGTCAAGGTGAAGTTTATATAAAGCTTATAATGTCTAATTCTGTTAATAACAGGGAAGTGTGAAAGCAAAAAAACATTCCATTACAGCATTATAATTAAAAAATACAGAAAGGCAAGACACATTTTAATTTGTCTCATGTTGACAAAAAGATGTGTATAGGTGTATACTGGTCCTTTAATAAATAATATATTCTTAAAAACAAGTATAGCTTAGCTGCAAGGTTAATTTTAAGTGTTAGATATTTCAGAACAAGAAGAGATGTGCATTGCTGATTATTACAAGGGTTCCAGTTTGACATTTTTTGAACATTTACTGAAGCAAGAATTTTTAGTGAGTCAATTCAATGAATTAATGCCCCACAAAAATTGCGGTTTTCAAGAACAAGCGGTTGCTTTGGCAAAAAGTTCAGTTTGAAAGGAACATGCTACCTATCAATAGTTTGGCTTCTAGTTTCTTTGAGAGCTATCAATTAGAAAAAGCCAAGATCCAAAAGCTAAGAATATGACAGAAGTCCTTTAAGGCGATAGCTGTGGGAATCCGTGTGGGCACGTATGGGTGCTTTGGCACTCGTGCCATTACCCTTACTTGGATATGTATGAAAAAAAAATTAGAAACCTTTCTCAAATCTTTCCTAAGCTGAACAACATCAGAGCAGCCTCATTCTTTCTCCAGACAACTTCTTTGACTACTTGGTGGTCAGATTGGTGGGAAAATGACCAGCAGGTGGCGTGGTTGTAACAAAATTAATTCATGTTAACGGCACATGTATCTTAATATCTTGGAATTTAAAAACAATAAATATTGAATGTACACTGCAAAAGTGCTTAGATTAGCAACTTCATTCATTATACATTAACTTATTTTTAAGGTTTACTTTAATGAGCTGGCTTCTTCAACATTACTTTAAAAGTCAAGATCACCAGTGCATGTATAGCAGGGGCAAAACAGACCGATAAACTGAAAGTTACCTTTAAAAACACCAAAACATTTTAATTAACATAGACTGGAAAGTTGATCAGAACTACATTTTCCTTCAATGTATTTTTGAGTTTCCATCCTGTATATGTACCACATGTTTTGCCATTTATAGTCAAGTCTTCTATACTACTGCAGATTGGGTCCTGTAGTCCTGCTCCCAGAACTGTATATACAGAAAAAAAAGCAACATTTATTATAATATTAATGGCACATGTGGTAACTGCCAATGCAATTGGACCCGCTGCTTGTGCACTTACAGGTCAGGAGATTATTACCTGACCTAACTGCACTGGAGTTCAAGCAATTACCATTTAAATTAATGGAGGGGCTACAGAGCTCATTTTGTCATTGGCCACCAAGCTGGATGTCAGTCCCTGTTCACTTTTTATATGCTTTTCTCATTTCTTCATATTAAACTTCCCTATGGCGGATTCAAACATCATAAACTGGTACTTTATGTAAATACAATTCATTCCTAAGAAAATATGAGAACAGCAATGGTTTAATATACTGTAATTGTTCTGTATTTTAGCTATCATCCCAACCTGTGCACTGAAATAATAAACTTAAAATGTTAAAGCTTTGAACATGTTAAGCTAAAAGAGAAAGGTGTTGAGAGCAAGAACAGGAAAACAAAGTGAAAGATAAACTAAAATAGAAAAGAGCAAAAGCAAAATATATTGAAGATAAAAAAACAGTTAAAATGGGGAGATGAGTGCTGGAAAACTAGAAGGAAATACAGGAGGGTAAGCAACTATATACGACTTTGTTCAATATGTACACAATAAAGAAGAGTTGCACTCAAAATATATTCTGTCTTCATTGTCTATTTTTTTTTTTTTTTTTAACCAACAACATATTGTTTTGTTTTACCCATACTAACTACTCGCCTCATCCTGCAGTCAGGAGAGTTTTTATATAAGCTATTTATAAACAAGCCCATCCCTCCCCCAGGAGCAGCATGTGCCTTAGGTTTAAATAGAAAAAGATAATTATTTGGGGGAGGGGGGTATCTAATGATGTTGAATGAATAATAATTTGATTAGCCATCTTTTCTAATCTTTTAGCCATTTTTTCTTCCTGCTAAAACTGCTCTGAAGAAACCACAAAGATAAAAAAATAAAAGCACTTTAAATTTCACAACTTTCTCAGTTTCCTGCAAGAAATTCCTGCTTTTCAGCTCTCTAGCTCTGAGTTAGTCAGAAAAATTTAATATATAAAAGGCTGGAGTGACTGGACGTGTAACATAGTTACATAGTTAAATCGGGTTGAAAAAAGACAAAGTCCATCAAGTCCAACCCCTCCAAATGAAAACCCAGCATCCATACACACACCCCTCCCTACTTTCATACAAATTCTATATACCCATACCTATACTAACTATAGAGTTTAGTATCACAATAGCCTTTGATATTATGTCTGTCCAAAAAATCATCCAAGCCATTCTTAAAGGAATTAACTGAATCAGCATCACAACTTCACCCAGCAGTGCATTCCACAACCTCACAGTCCTGACTGTGAAGAACCCCCTACGTTGCTTCAAATGAAAGTCCTTTTCTTCTAGTCTAAAGGGGTGGTCTCTGGTACGGTGATCCTCTTTATGGGTAAAAAGGTCCCCTGCTATTTTTCTATTATGTCCTCTAATGTACTTGTAAAGTGTAATCATGTCCCCTCGCAAGCGCCTTTTTTCCAGAGAAAACAACCCCAACCTTGACAGTCTACCCTCATAATTTAAGTCTTCCATCCCTCTAACCAATTTAGTTGCACTTAGTCTCTGCACTCTCTCCAGCTCATTTATATCCCTCTTAAGGACTGGAGTCCAACACTGCACTGCATACTCCAGATGAGGCCTTACCAGGGACCTATAAAGAGGCATAATTATGTTTTCATCCCTTGAGTTAATGCCCTTTTTTATGCAAGACAGAACTTTATTTGCTTTAGTAGCCACAGAATGACACTGCCCAGAATTAGACAACTTATTATCTACAAAGACCCCTAGATCCTTCTCATTTAAGGAAACTCCCAACACACTGCCATTTAGTGTATAACTTGCATTTATATTATTTTTGCCAAAGTGCACAACTTGCATTTATCAACATTGAACCTCATTTTCCAGTCTGCTGTCCAGTTTTCCAATTTAGACAAATCACTCTGCAAAGTGGCAGCATCCTGCATGGAACCTATAGTTCTGCACAATTTAGTATCATCTGCAAAAATAGAAACAGTTCTTTCAATGCCCACCTCCAGGTCATTAATAAACAAGTTGAAAAGCAAGGGACCTAGTACAGAGCCCTGTGGTACTCCACTAACAACACTGGTCCAATTAGAAAATGTTCCATTTACCGCCACTCTTTGTAGTCTATCTTTTAGCCAGTTCTCTATCCAGGCACAAATACTATGTTCCAGGCCAACGTTCCTTAATTTAACCAGTAACCTTTTGTGTGGCACTGTATCAAATACTTTCGCAAAGTCTAAGTAAATCACATCCACTGCCATCCCAGAATCTATAAAAGGCTGGAGTGACTGGACGTGTAACATAACATAACTTTCTGCTTTTCAACTCTCTAACTCTGAGTTAGTCAGAAAAATGTAATGTATAAAAGGCTGGAGTGACTGGACGTGTAACAGAACACAACTTAACAGCATGGGACATAACTGTTCAGTGAGTTTGATCCTTAGCATGCAGCTCAGATTCAAAAGCAAACAGTTATAACCCTGTTTCCCCCCTTCAAGTCACGGATTAGTTACTGACTGGTAACCAATCAGTGGAAAGCAAGAGAGCTGCAAACAGGAAGTAGTGTTCTGGCTATTATGTTAGATATAGGGATGCACCGAATCCAGGATTCGGTTCGGGATTCGGCCAGGATTCGGCCTTTTTCAGCAGGATTCGGATTTGGCCAAATCCTTGTGCCTGGCCGAACCGAATCCGAATCCTAATTTGCATATTCAAATTAGGGGTGTAGAGGGAAATCGCGTGACTTTTTGTCACAAAACAAGGAAGTAAAAAAAAATTTCCCCTTCCCACCCCTAATTTACTTGTGCAAATTAGGGTTCAGATTCGGTTCGGTATTCGGCTGAATCCTTTGTGAAGGATTCGGGGGTTCGGCCGAATCCAAAATAGTGGATTCGGTGCATCCCTAGTTAGATAACCACTTCACTCCAGCCTTTATACATTACATTTATTTGCTAACTAACTAGATTAGAAACATTGCTTGATCTTAGCCGTTTGAGATGGTCAGAGTTAAATTCAGACAGAACTTTATGGACGGCTGCAGTGGCATAATTATAGAGGAAGCAGACCCCGCAGTTGCAGGGGGGCCCAGACTGTAGGGTCTGCTACCTCTTTAGCTAATAAGAAAACACCCTGCTCCCCAGCCGCTCTCTTACCAGCGAGGAAAGGGAGACAAGTTGTAGCAGGACGTGAGCAGAGACAGCACAGGACAGAGACTGAGCAGGAAGTGGGTGGAGGCGGGAGGATGAGGATCGGAGTGTGCCGGGTTTTTTTTGCAGGAGGGCCCGGCACACTAGTTACAGGACAGCTGTCTGTGCGTGGGATCTCATTCCGAACAATTAAGAGTTTGGTGTGACTGCAAGGGGAGAGATCAGTCCAAAATGGGAAAACCAAATAGGCTACTAGTCCCTAAGCGCAATTAAATCCTAGGCAAACTCTACATAGCAACGAAATTATGAAGACAGGCAATTTAATTTCAGAAATCAGCAGGTTTTACATACGTTTATAAATAACACATCAATTCTGGAATTCCATTTGGATACAAGAAGTAGAAAGAATAGAAGTTATGTTGGCCACATGTTCGTAACAAATATTTATAAGCCTCACATGCTGTTAATATTTATTTCCCATAAGAACTCTACTTAAAATTAATTCCAAAAAACAAAGCTGATTATTCCATCCCAATTCACCAGCTGGAGTGGTTAGATATGAAAACATTTAGTAAAAAGAGTTTACCCCAGACAAAGGTCAACAAAAAATCCAGCATAGGGCTTTAAGGAGGATGAATTCGCTAGCTTGAAGAACTAAATTCCCCAATCTTACATTTTTCTATACATTTGAGAACCAGACATCCCAGGTCATCAAAGCACGGCTGGTTCATGCAAGCATATAATATGGACGAATTTGCTCTCCTTCATTACATTTGGATTCATGTTTGTATCTGCTGTCACTAGAAATAAGGCTACTCTGTCAGACATAGAAGGGTCAAATACCTTAAAAAGGGGCAATATACAACTTGCTTAACACGGACCAAATTAAAAAGTCTTCAGTACTTTAGCATAAAAGGACGCTGAAAGTAAAAATGCCTCTGATGTACCCACTGGAAATTAGAAAGACCCATCAAAAATTAAGGGGTATTAAGGTCCAGGCCGCACAAACAGCTCTGATATGGTATAGATAAATATTTAAATGAAAAAGTGCATTTTTAACAACATGATCAACCATCAGCCCGTCAAAACAGCTTTCATGCTTTTGGGTATTCCGTTAGGCTTTATAACCCCTAATCCTTCCAACGGCACCCGAAGTTATCACCCACAAAAGGAGTAAACAAGATTAACGGGGTTATTTATCAAATGTCGAGGTGTGTTTTCCTGAAAAATTCAAGTTTTTTGAGGGTAGTTTTCATTCAAAAACTCAAATTTTCAGGTAAAAAAAAAAAATTTCATTTTTGGGATTTTTTATACCCCGAAGCTGGAAATAGCTCAAACCCGACAATACTCCAGATAAACCCTGTTGAGGTCATGTAGAAGTCAATGGCAGAGGTCCCTTGAACCATTTGAAAATGTTAATAGCCTTCAGGATATTTAGGATTTTTCGGTGGGTTTAGCAATTCGAGTTTTCAGGCTTTTAACCCAAAGTCATTGATTTCAGTTTTTTCCATTCGAGTTCTCTCTTAAATTAGAAAACAGAGTTGTGAGTTGATTCAAGGTATAAAAAAACCTCACAAACCTCTAAATCTCGACCTTTGACAAATAACCCCCTTAAGCTGGCCATAGATGCAAAGATACGATCATACGAATCATCGTACGATCGGACTTTCCCATCTCCCGACCCGCCACTAACCATTCAGATCATATGATCGGCAATAAAATGTCCGATCGACCAAACGACCGATCTCCGCCGGACTAGATATGTCGGGACTCTCCACACACGGTTCGAAAATCATACGAATCCTCGATTCGTACGATCAGATCTTTGCGTCTATGGCCAGCTTTAGTCTCTAATCTGCACACTGATGACAAGTAACTACTAAATTGGGGAACATCTGGTTCAGACAGATTTCCACATAGCAGGTGCTTCAAAGACACCCCTCAACCCTAGTGCAGAAAACTCTAGCCTTGCTTACAGACACATTAGTGCCTCCTAATTATCAGCTGATAATTATATTTTAATCTATACTGGCTACAATTAATATATCTGGTAAAACAAAATGTATTAAACAAGCACAGAACCTATTATCTCCCAATTTACACGTAAATCTTTCTTGCTGGTTCTATGCCAAACTTCCAGTGAATTGCTGCTCTCCGCTATCTTATTTTGAACATAGGTATCATGGGTCTTTTTAATAGCATGTCTTAAATCTTCCAACATTAGATGTGGTTTAATTTGACCTCAAATGACTTTGAATAAAATTTCATTACCTAGTTATTTAGACCTCGTAGAG
This sequence comes from Xenopus laevis, assembly GCF_017654675.1. Classification (NCBI taxonomy): domain Eukaryota; kingdom Metazoa; phylum Chordata; class Amphibia; order Anura; family Pipidae; genus Xenopus; species Xenopus laevis. Next base: position 128,788,590 of record NC_054379.1, on the reverse strand, counting down.
CAGCAGGAGTTTATTACAAAATATACATCTTAAACTAATCAGGTTAGAGCAAAAAGTCCTCGGGAAAATTGCAATGCATACTTAGCTTAAATGATTCAACGTTACGATGCTTAACAAGTCAAACTTCAGTTTAGTTTCACGTCAGCAAGATGTTACATAATTTACCTGTCCTTAACCAGCTACTGCATGAGTATACATTTTACATTTTAGCATTATTGCATCAATATTAGAGTTCTCATTATAATTACTGTAAACAATGAATAAGATAAAGAGTTCTCCACATTTTGGTACAACAATTACATTATGGAAAACAGTCCAGTTTGACCTCCTATTATAGAAGGGTAATCGGGCTTAGTGGGCAGCACCCACAAAAACTGCCCATTAGACCATTCCATCAAACATCTTCATTTAATTGCAGAAGATCAGATTTTTTCTGCCTAACGCATATTTGCCAGATGAGTAAACAACCATGTGCTATTAGCCTTAGTTAGTTATCATGGTCAGTGGTGAACAGCCTACATGGACCAATGCTGCTTTCATCCAGTAATACACTTTGGCCCAGCCACAGTTTTATCAGGTAAAGTCTATTCTTTTCTATCACAAACAAATCCATTCTAAACATTCAACCCTACTTCCCCTTTAATGGTATCATCAACAAATTTAATAGAGTAGCAGTCCTGTCAAACTTTATGGCTACATTTTAAGATTCAACATCAACCTATTAAAGGAGAAGCTGGGATAATAATAAAATATTCTCTACATCTAAAGGGAATTCCATCAACTAGCAAATTGTTCATGTAATAATGTATGCACTGGGCTCTGTCTAGGCAAAGGCAGCACATACTAATATTTGGTGTAACTGTTAATCATAATCTGAGATCGTAGAGAGGACAATAGTGAAGAGTAACTTATTTCAGAAATAGTATAGAATTTCTCATTGATTTTATATAGAAAGTTTCTTAAGGAAAACTATACACCTCAAACAATGTAGGTCTCTAAAAATAAAAAAAAATAGTGCATAAAACAGCTCATATGTAAAACCCTGCTTCATATAAATAAACCATTTTCATAATAATATACTTTTCTACTAGTACGTGCCATAAGTTAATCATAAATAGAAAACTGCCATTATAAAAAACTCACTTCTGTAGAGCGCTCACCTCCCCAAACATCACTTCTGTTGGGTCAGGTGCTGTACTGGGGGACCCAATCCTGTCACCGGGTCACATCAATATCCAAAAAAAAAAAAATACCAGCAGCACTCTGAATTGGGTTGCAATAGTGTACAAAAAAAGAAGAATTTATTAAGCCCACATACAAAAGGCAATGTTTCGAGCCCACCAGGCCCCTGGGATTGTATGATTCACGGTGCACACAAACATACAAAACAAACTATACTTGTTAGGTCACATGAGCCAATTAACAGACAGAGTTCTGTCTTTTGTTTCCTCACTTATTCCTGTTCAGTTCAAGCTGCAGTATTTCTGGTCAGGTGACCTCGGAGGCAGCACACAGACCATGACGATATGGTGGTTCAAAGCAAGATAAGTAAAATGGCAATATTTTCTAAAATATATATTCTAGTTTGATAAGATTCTTTAACAGTGGGGGTAACTACCGGGGGAGCAGGGGGTGCGATTGGGCCAGGGCCTGCACCCGCTCAGGGCACCCCCGTCAGCTCGCGTGCCACTGACTCCAGCCGCAGAAAATGATGTACGGAGGGGGGGGGGGCCCGGCTGCACCGCACGCGCCAGGGCCTGCCCCCCTCTAGTTCCGTTAATTTTCTTTAATAGGCCAATTAATTTGATATAAACTACTTATTGCTCAAGTATTCATTTGGGGGGTATCATTTTTAATAGTTTCTGCAGCAAGCAATTCTTGCTGGTACCGCACTGGGCACCCCTTGCACGTGTAGATATTTGTCACCCACAAAAAAATACCTTTCCGTTTGGATCCACCGGAAACGCTGCCAAGTACATTGTTTCACTCCTGCTTAATTGTGAAAGAAGGCATATACATGCAATGATTCTACTGTATCAGGATGGATAGCAAGGAATTTTCAGTGGATCTGATTTTATGAGGCAGACAAACACAGATCTCACCAGACACGATCGCTCGGAAAATAAAAACTGGTTGCCCAGTGATCCAGTCACATACTAGGCTAGGATATTGTCAACTAACCATGAGGGGGGATATTAAGAAATAAGTATTGATCCATCTGAAAAGACAGTGGACAGAAAAGAACAAGATTACTTAGGCCAGCATTGCATCTCTTTAGGCTACTGCCATATGAGGCAGAACAGCAAACTGCTCCTTCCTGTACATGTATGGCACCTGTTGTCCAGAATGCTCGGGACCTGGGTTTTTTTTGGATAACAGACCTTTCTGTAATTTGGATCCTCATATCTTTATTCTACTAGAAAATCATGTAAACATTAAATAAATCCAATAGGCTGTTTTTTCTTCCAAGAAGACTTTGGATCAAGTATAAGGTACTGTTTTACTATTACAAAGAAAACGGAAATAATTTAAAAAAAAAAATGGATTTTTTGGATAGAATGCAGTCTATGGGAGAAGGCCTTTCTGTAATTCGGAGCTTTCTAGATTCCAGATAATTTACCCCATACCCGTATTTGCACAGACAGGCACTGCATCGGCCTGGGTACAGACACACTAGGGCGCAACACAGGATCCTATGGGTAACTGCGGAGAAAAAGCATTGTGGGGCAGAAGTATTAGGACAACAACAACAAACTGGGAGATTTGCTGGCCAAGTTAAAATTTCACTACTACAGATGGCAAATCTCACAAAAAAGCCTTGCCGTTTACTAACCTTGTAATCGCTACATTACTGACAGCAATTTGGCTTAAAGAAGTACTAACAGCAAAAAATTAAAGCGTTTATATAAACTATTGTAGTGTTTCTGAAGCAAACACACAACTTGTACTAGTGATGGGCAACACTATATATTTTTGAATTACTTTTTGGTGTTTCTGTTCTTTTAAAGAGCAAGGAAAGCCATCTAATCATCTCTTGGCCCAACAGTCGAGGTCCCTTGCCAACTGCTATTTTTTTTAGCCTAAAAAGTTTTAATTGTTTAGTTATGCAGCTCAATATAGTCTTTCCCAGGTTGCTGTTTGTGGGGCCATTTTGACCTGTCAACGCCATTCACATGGATCGCGATTATCTTCTGCGCATATGTGGCTAGTCACCGTCCACATTTATTAAGATTGAAGCTAGAGGTCACCAGTCTTCTAGTGTGAAATTCCGCCACTCTGCATTCATTCTATGGGATTTTTAAAAGAGTATTTATCAATGGGTGAAAGTGAAAGTTCATCCTTTGATAAATACTCCTTTCAAAGTCTCATAGAAGTTAATGGAGAGTGGTGGAATTTCACTCTAGAAGACTGTGGTGACCTATAAGTTCACTCTTTGATAAATATACCCCTATGTGCTTGTCATAGCTTCACACAGGTCCTTTTGTGCATATACCAGTTCTTGGTCTTAGTCCAGGAGCTTAGCTCAGATGGAAGTGCTGTGCTCCAAGTGTGTAAGTACATCAATGTTGATTTACAGATACTGGTGAACACTGAAAACACTTGGTATGGGGCTATTCATTACTTTTTATGTGCCCTATCTGGATGCCAGCATTTATAATCAGGGTTTCCTTGTCCTTTAAGCGCTGGAAAATGTTTCCTTTTTCATATTCATTATCTCTCCATTACCTTTACATTAATAGACCACATGCAGTACAAGTCTATTGGATGACTGTTTAAGAGCTATTACTGTGCCGAGTTGCAACTATGTTTTCTTATATACAAGCATCGCTAATTTAATTTAGGAATATTCCATCTGAAGAAAAGAGGGACATTCCGTTGTTAGTTACTGACAGTTTTCACATACTCTTGAATGATGAATAAAGTTGTACAAAGTATCTAAATCGCTAGATAGTGGTTGAATTCTAGGCAAAATAGTATGCTGTATTACATATGTGAATTTCGTAACTGGAAAAGTTGAAATTTTAATTCCTTTAAAAGAAGAGGTCATAATAAAAATAACCTTTAGAGAAATAAGGCAGGGCTTGATGGGATGTACGGTGTATAGAGAAAACATTCTGTCAGAGAGGCAGATGCAACCCAATAAACCTGTCTGAGCTATACAGCTCTCAAAGCCTCCCTATTCACAGCACAGACACTTCACTTAAATTATTAGGTGTTTATTCTCAGACATGTTGACAGCTTTCTTCCAAGCAGTCTCACACCTCAAATCCCAGCTAAGCAGCAGCCGCCTATGCCTTCAATCTGATTTATGAGCAGCTCCCACCAATGGGCTGCAGGATAGGGAGGGGTAAAATTAAGACATTCTGAGGACTGAAGAATGTATCATATCAATGTATTGCCGACATACCTGCACTACAAAGTGCATTATTTGCATAGGCGTGGGATATCTTATCCATCCTGGAACCTAGTATTTTCTGTACATTTGTGGGATCCATTATCCAGAGCATTCTGGATAGAATACCTGTATAAGGTTATTCCGTAATTTGGATGACCATACCTTAAGGTCTACTAAAAATTAGGGATGCGCCAAATCCACTTTTTTGGATTCGGCCGAACCCCAGAATCTTTCACAAAAGATTCGGCTGAATACCGAACCGAATCCGAATCCTAATTTGCAAATGCAAATTAGGGATGGAAAGGGGAAAGCATTTTTTACTTCCTTGTTTTGTGACAAAAGTCACGGGGTTTCCCTCCCCATCCCTAATTTGCATATGCAAATTAGGATTTGGATTCTGTTCGGCCAGGCAGAAGGATTCGGCCGAATCCTGCTGAAAAAGGCAGAATCCTGGACTCGGTGCATCCCTCCTTAAAATCATATAAAAATAAAACGTAACGGTTGCTACTATGAGTTAAGGCTAGCTAACTGATGATCAAGTAAAGTTACTGTTTTATTAGGGAAACCATTTTAAAAAAAAAATAGAATTGTATTGAAATTGAATTTAAGTGTAGGTCAATTGCACACTAATATTTTTACCCAGCTAGTGACAAAAACCTGATCTGGACGCCCTATGATCCTTTTCAGAAGCACAATTTTCTTCCTGACCCAGAAACTACATAACTGGGTCAGACAGCACTCCAGAGGCAGATCAACCAGGTTAGTGCCTGTAGGGTACCCAAAGTCTGCCCACAAAGTGTGGGAATCTGAGTCTTTCTACCCAAAACCAGACTACTTTGTGGTTATTCTGCAGGTACCCAATGCAGGTCTCTATCCCCAGTGATTAGTAGCTCAGAGGGCAGGGGCCATGTACTTAAAATCATCCGGCATTCACTTGTATGTCTGTGAGCACATGCAAACTCATTTGCCAGGGAACTGTTGCCCGGAAACATTGACTACAAAAGCAAGATTCCAATATGATTATTTGTAGCTGAAAAATACCCATCATAAAGGGGTTAACAAAATGTATGCTGTGGATTAAGGAAGACAGCTGTACTATGTATTACAGAAGTTAGCTAGTAAAGCAAAGGCAGGATACCATTCTTTAATTATTCCAGTCTGTCAAATATACACAGGATAATCTCTTCTTAAAATGGGGAGATCTCAGACAGCAGATGTCAAAGATTTGTACATTAGCCATAAAAGCAGAATCAATCATTTCCTGATGCTGCAGAATTGTCAAGTGCTTGCAATTATAGGCAATAAACTCTGCTAAATTATGTAGATTGGAGATATTCAGAAAGCTTGGTATACAGGACCAATTTATTTAAATCAGTTTTTTCCCCTGGAAAACCTGAAATGAATGGCAACTATCCTAAAGTAGAACAAATATACCAAAACACAACTTTTTTTTTCATCACAAAAGAAAAATCTAAGGTCCTGCAAAGCAAAGAAAAGACAGCTACTGATAAATAGAGTACAGGTATGGAATCCATTATCCGGAAACTAGTCACCAATTATAAGAAAATAATTCACATTTTTAAAAATGATTTTCTTTTGCTCTGCACTAAAATAGATTGTACTTGATCCTAAGATATAATTAGTCCTTACTGGAAGCAAATCCAGCCCATTGGGTTTATTTAATGTTTTAATGATTTTCTAGTAGATTTAAGGTACTGAAAGATCCCTTATCTGGAAAACCCCAGGTCCTGAGCATTCCGGATAACAGGTCCAATACCTGTATTTAAAAGCAAGGGATTGCAGAAAAATATTGACTAACCAACTTCTAATTCATGTTCTCAAGCTAGTTAGAGAACCACAATCAGGGGGTTCCAAATAATGGATGGAGAAGATGTAATTTGGTGGTTATGAATTTTCCTCAAGATGGGGGGAGCTGACTATTACAAGAATGTTTTGCAGTTTTACGCTATTGGCGACCTCAGAAACTTAACTGCAAAAAGCTGCTTTAATCCAACAATGTGTCTAAAAACCTCTAGGTTTTGTGGACACTTTAAATGAGGTGAAACCAATGATGGTCACCAGTGTAACCCCATTCAGGGGCACTAGTCCTGTAAACAAGACTAATGGCATATGACCAGAAAATACATGTAATAAGAATTTGGAGGAATAAAGCTTGATGGAAGATCTCTCTTCAAACATCTGTCATGCTCATGAGCAGGTCTGTTAGCCGTATGGGACATTTTGCCTTAAATATAAACACTAACAAAGCTTAAGTTAGATATATAAGTAGGTGCTAGAAGTGTGACAGACCAATGATACCAAGATTGGAGAAGATATATATATATGTTTAATTCTTAATCCTACATAGTGAAGATGACCTTACACCCAACAAAATGATAGCATGAAAAAAACTATTTATATAGTTATCAAATATTGTGGAGTCTTCTCACCATAAAATTTCTGGAGCTCAGTGGTATAGAGAAACATTTATATCATCCCACTTCTCAAGAGTTCTGCATAAATCTATGGTTGCATTACCATAAATGCCTTTGAGAACCTCTTCACACTCGAAACAATTGATGAAAATATGATAAATGTGAGAAACCCTAGTGACAAAACATGAGAAACAAAATCAGTGACTCACTGGTGAAATCAGATGGAAAACTATGGAAAATGCACTTATGATGATCATCTGGCACTCCATTCACTTTGATGTAAGATGGCATGCCATGATAACTATGCTTTACCCTCATCCATTGCAGGTTGCAATGCTCTGCGTTTTTGTATTCTACTTGTCAAATCTCCAAAGCTTTTTTCAATGTCAATAAGCTGTCGGTGTTGCAAAGGATGAACACTGATAAGGTGAAATGTGTTTTATGAAATATATCTCCAATAAATGGTGAATGTTTTTACCAAATGCAAAAAAACAGAAAGCAATGTACTAAACCGTTTCTAACTAAAAATGCTGGCACTTTTTTCCCCAAATCATTCCAACAGAGAGAGGTAGAATAGAATACGCTACTTGTTAAGTATCTAGAAGAATGGTAACAGCTGGAAAAGAATTTGGCGGCAGCAGCATAAAGCTGCAGTTTACAATCATGCCTTTTATCATGCAATGGATCTTCTGGAAACAAGAGCACCTACTGCTGCGAGTGTGTATGTTCAGGTCTGACTTACATAAGCCACTTTCTACCGTTTATCAAGCCTCCTACCATGAGCAAATGTGACAGCATGCTATCTTCACAAGCACATCAGCAGACTTCAGCCTTTTTTTTTTTTAACGTATTAAATCTTAGGCAGGAATAACGGCCTGAATGGAACAACTTTTCATTAAAATTACCTGCAAAACAGGAGACAGATTCCTAAGAGTTTTGCTTGTGGTGATTATAATAACAAGCCAGTCTGAGCAGCTGTTAATAGTAGTGTGAACATCTAAGGTCAAGATTTATTAAAGATTGAGTTGTGTTTTCCATGAAAATTCGAGTTTTCAAGGTTTTTTTGGCCAAAAATCTATTTTTCAGGTTAAAATAAACTTGAAAAGCTTGAATCGGAAAATAAACCATCTAAAACCTGTTGAGATCATGTAGGAGTAAACGGTCATTTGAAACGTTTGAAGATGTTAATAGCCTTCATGATGTTTCGAGTTTTTATTCCCGGAGGGTTTTGCCCAAAAGTTTTTTTCCGCCAAAAACTCAACCACTTCAAGTTTTCAGGTTGTTAACCTACAATTCGCTGATTGGAGTTTTTTTTTTTATTAAACAAGAAATCATTTGAGTTGTGAGTTTGAGGTATAAAAAAATCTAAAATACAACCTTCAATAAATAAAGTCCATTACCCAACTGCCACTTCCTACATTTATGTTTTCAGCAGTGACCATATGCATTTTATAATAAGATTTGCTGCTTATTTGCCCAAACAGCCATAGCCAGGTAGAAAAGGTACAGTTATAGCCTCCAGCACACAGAGGCTTTCAATCTACAGATGTATCGCCAACTTGGGAAATCTGCCAGCATCTATCTCTCCATAAGGGTTTGCACACACAATGCTTGATGGATTTAAGAGACAACTGCCAGCTAAAATAGGCTTTTTGAAAAAAAAACAGAATGCTTTATAGTAAATAGTTGCTTTTGGAAGCTGATCTTGTATTAAAAAAGAAAAAGGATTTAAAAGGATGGCTACTAATACAGTACAGCTTAAAGGGGTTCACCTTCTGAACACTTTTTTCAGTTCAATTGATTTCAGATTGTTCCCCAGAAATAAAGACTTTTTTTCAATTACTTTCTATTATTTATTTTTGTACCTTTTTTTCAGTCTAAAGCTGGCCATAGACGCAAAGATCTGATCGTACGAATCGTACGACCGTGTGTGGAGAGTCCCGACATTTTTCGTCCAGCGGAGATCGGTCGTTTGGTCGATCGGACAGGTTAGAAAATTTCTGTCGGCTGCCGATAATATCTCTGCGTGTATTGCCGATCTTACAATTTTCAGTGGGAGACTGTCACTAGCTTTGGTTGGACATAGATATCGTACGATTGCTGTCAGGGGCAGAACATTGCTGATCTGCTCTATAACTAATCTGACTGGTAAGACTTTGATCTGAATGGTTAGTGGCGGGTCGGGGGATGGGAAAGTCCGATCGTACAATGATTCGTACGATCGGATCTTTGCATCTATGGCCAGCTTAAAGGTGGCCATATTTGTAACAATTACGATCTTTCTTGGAAAATTTCTTTCCAAGAAACATTGTTTGTTTCAGTTGTAAGAGCTGAATCGTCAGATATACAGGTAGATATATAAGAATTCTACTTGTATCTGACGATTCAGCAATAACAATAGCCCATGCCCATGTTTGGGTGCCTTCAAAGGCACCCAATTAAAATTTTCAGTCCAGCCCGATCAAAGAGCCGACCGATATCCAAGTCTTCTGCCGATATCGGTCAGCTCTTTTCCCACCATACACGCACCGAGTATCGTACGAAAATTAGTTTCGGACGATATTATCTGTGCGTCTATGGCCACCTTAAATTTAATGTTCCTGTCTATGGTGTTTAAGTCAGGCAGAAGTCATTCAGGTGCAGACAATGAACTGTTACATTCAGTTGATACATTTCTCAGCAGCATCTCTGGAATATTAGCAACTATTGTATCAATTCTAACCACTGCTTTTAATGAAACTCAGGGATTCAGCTCAGCAGGGACAAAGATAAGAAACATATCAATTTAGGGCCAGAGCACACAGGCAGATTCGGGGAGATTAGTCACACAGCGACAAATCTTTTCTTTGGGACGACTAATCTCCCCGAACTGCCTTCCGCCGACTATAATGAAAATCATCGGCCGGAAGTTTTCTTGTGAGGCAACTTTGGAAAATAAATCGATCCAATCGCCTTTCCACCCATGATTTTCATTCTAACAGGCAGTTCGGGGAGATTAGTCGCCCCGAAAAAGATATTTGTCACCGGGCCAACCCCCCCCCCGAATCAGTCTGTGTGTTCTGACCCTAAATGCATCAATTCAGAACAGCTTACAGGGTCGGCGACCACCCCTGCCATAGCTGCTTTAGAGGGTATAAATGAAAATGTACACTGCGATATTAGAAAAACAGGCACGCATAGATAAAAGAAAGAAATTGGAAAACATTGTTATTTCTGGTGAACTATCTAAAAACAACTAGGTGTTTGAAGGCGAACAACCCATTTAATAACTGGTAACATTGTTACTTCTCTGATTTTACAGCAAGTAGTTGCTTTTAGAAGATGAACATGTACTACAGAAATTAAAAAAAGAAAAGAAAATATCCAATAGGATTGCTGCGAAGGCAGTAAATCCTTAATAAGAGGCAACACTTCTCTGACGACTTTTAAACAATCTGGGTGGAAGTCTAGTATGACTATTGCGCCTTGTCAGTTTCCATTCACACTACACACCTGTATTTGTGATACAAGTACATAAAGGAATGAGAATTACAGAACTTTTTTTGGGCAAACCAATGTTTCCTTCACAAAACACGTCACTTTCCCTAGACAGATCAGTAGGGAAACTTTAGACTGCCAGAAGCGAGCAGGGTTTACGAAGTCCATATTAAATCACTTATTGATTACATGTCAATACACCATGCTTAACAAATGCTGTAATATATGGGCTTTTTGTAGGTAACCGAGCATGGCACTCAGGAGAAACATTGCAGATCTGTTTCAGTTACAGAAATGTACAATGTGTTCAGATACTGGCCACAAATCTGTAAATATATGAACTTAAAAGGATTTAACTGCAATGGCAAGTGTGATTTTAAAAAAAAAATTGTTGGACTTGGAAACCTCATTGCTAAGGAGTAACATGCACACTTTCTCTGCTATTCCTTATAAATATTGATTTTGCCAATTGACAGTTTAAGATTTCCCCTCTAGGTTAAAGATTGCCAAAACTAAAATGTGTGCAACATAATTAAACGATTGATCTTATCGAAAAACACAAGGGTTTGAAAACGATCCAACTCATAAAGCGTAAGATAATCTAAACATGGGTTTATACAGGCACAGTGATTCTCAGCCTATTACAGCAAACAATCTGAATGTTGCTTTATAGGACTTGAACCAATCTGGTGACAATCATTCCTTTACACCAGTCGTTCCCTATCTGTGAGGCTTGCCCCTTGGGAGGATGGAGCAGTGGCTAGAGGAGCTCATCATTAGGATGAAACTTATTTACTGTTCTATAGACAGAGTTAGAACTATGTCTGAATAGCCGAGACAGTAATATCAACATGTATTTGTTATAAGCTAAGGGGAGGGGGGTTCACCAAAGATTTGACCTTCAATGGGGTTTAACAAAAACAAATTGGACAATCAGCGCTTTACACATACAGTCATAAGTTTAATCTTAAGTATATTTATATAAAAATTCAGTAAAAGGGATGTGATTAAATATTCCATTTGATTACCAAGAAAAATCTGAACTGACAGTATCCCTCCTACTCACAATTCTTTAACACTATTATTCTGGGCACAGCCATCATGCAGCATTCAAAGCTTTGCTAGTTTAATGTGGGCACACAGTTTATGGGTTAGTTCAAAGTATTTCTAAATGATTTAGAGTTTTGTCATCACTATTATAGTTAATGAAAATGAATGCTGCAGGCTAAGAATACCTCCTAATAAAGCCTATGTGCCGGAGTGTTTAGGATTAGAAGCATGATTAGAATGTTAGAGTTAAGTCCACGTCTAAGGAGTAGGCAACGTGTACAGACCGTGAGTGAATAATAAGTGCTCAGGGGCTCAGTGAATACAAAGAGCAGCCAACAACACGTTTAATGCCGGAGAAGGGGTAGAAGAACATAGATCTTATACATGGAATGTAAAACATAAATAAAGGCATGTGCACTGGAAGTTATAACCTTAGAAGCAAAACAATCCAGTTCTAGATGTCAGGTTTCCCCACAAAGTCGTTTAGACCAAGAAGCAAATACTCAAGGCTGAGTGGGCGTACACCAAGGTTTAGGGAAAGAAAAGGAGAGAAAGCACATTAACTTGCCTACAAATAGCCCATAAATGGGAACATTTCATAGGACCTATGGGAGAAACATGAAGCTCTGCAGTGAAAGGTGGGCGAATTCATAATGACAAACTAAAGAGCACTTAGAATGTTAAACAAAAACAAACAAAAAAATCTTAAACCAGGGAAACATGAAACCCAACAACTGGATGGATCAGAAATGGGCAAACCTGCCCCCCCCCCACATTAAAGTTTTGGCTTGACAGCAACTAGAAGACTAGAGGCTACAATGGGGGGGGGGAGAAGAAAACTGCTATACTTGTGATATGAACTCTTGAGGGGGGGATAACAGAAGGACCTCAGTCTGACCATTTGTGCCGAGTGAAAGATGCAAGCTGCAGTTTAAGCTGTAGATGAAATCTAGTCGCATGTAGGAGGTTCCATTTCAGCAGCTGCCGGAGGGGCACAGGTTGGGCATCACTTACACAAGGTATTAAAAAAAACTGGGTTACACCATTAAATGTCAGACGGGGGTACAAATGCCTTTCAGCCTCACTTTAGACAACTCCATTAAGACCTGCATGTGGGACACGTCCACACAGATACTTTACACACACAGATACTTCACACCGGGGAAGTCGTACCTGCAGCAAGTCGCTGTGTGACCGCACAAACTTGGTGTAAGCTAATGGGTCCGTGTAGAACAGTAATAAGCCTTGTGCCTGTGAGTAGGTAGAGTATGTAGTAGCAGGGATAATTGAATGGTCTGGCCCAGGCGGGATGAGGAGCACTTACCTGCAGGACGAGAGGCTCGGGGTTGAAGGCCAGGGTGAGGAGCAGCTGCATGCGTTCCGTGTCCTTGAGGTTCCTAAGCAAGAAGCTGCCCGAGTCCTTGGTCTCCGCGTAGCGCCGGACCAGCCTGTCCAGGAGCCTCTGCGAGGGGCAATGCACCAGGTCGGACCATCCTTCCACCACGTCGGGGGTCAGCAGGCGCACGTCCCCGTTGAGGCGAGCGAAGTCGGTCTTGTACATGGCCTGGACGAGGTCGCAGCGGGGTCGCCCGGTGGCTCTCTTGCAGATGCGCTGGTCCAGTTCGGAGAGTTCGTGGTTGGAACCGAGTCGCTTGAGCACCACCCGCCTGCTGCCCTCCCGGGGCTCCCCGTACTGAGCGAAGTGCACGTTCTTGACGTTAAAGAAGTCCAGCAGCCGCAGCCGCCCCCAGCCTTCGAAGCTCAGCTGCCCGTTCATAAACTTCCGGCACCAGCTGCTTCCAAAGCACGCCGGGCACTTATTGAGGCTGAGGAAGCGCCGGTCCGTCAGCTCGTTCCGCTGGAAGGAGGAGAACAACGAGTGCGTGTTCAGGAGCATCACCACCAGCAGACTGGCCGCGAACAGCAGCTTGCCATAGCGGAACAATCGGCCGAACTTCAGCGAGGCGAGGCGCAGCATTGTCCCACGCTCTGACTGCGCGCCCGCCCCGGCTGCTCCCCTCAGCCGCCCTGCTCGTGCAGGGGAGTGGCGTTGTGAGAGGCCAGCTCGTGGCCCAGTCCGGTAGCGCGGCGGCGGCGCTTCTGCTGATTCTCCCCGGATCCGTGTCTACTTCCCCCAGCTCGGGCAGCTCTGAACTTACTGAGAAATAGGCGGCTCGGGGGAGCCTCTGCCAACTGCCTGGGGGAGGGGGCGTGGCCAAACAATGGTGAGGGGGCGGCGTGTCAGTCATCTGACTTGAGAAAGGAGGAGGGATGTAGATTTGTGCCACGTGATGACGGCAAAGTGGGCGTATTGATTTTGATTCGTCATCTTTGGATAGACAGTGGCCTGGGTGTTGATTGGGCTAAATGTCATTTTCGCGGCAGGAAAACCGGATTCGCGTTCGAATTTCGGAACTGTTAATGTTGGTGCCGGAGTAACTGTGTGAGAGTCGGACGCAGCAGTGTTCTAGTAGTGGGGTCGGAGACTGAGTGAGACTGCTGCTCAATGAGTGGCATCTGGGCTGGAGACAAAGCGATTTACATCGGCACGGAGATTGATAACTAGATCTGCTCCCAATGTTTTGCAGCTTTCCTCCTCCTCCCTCTGGTACCTTTATACCTAAAACTAAACTGCCAACATTCCCGTGGGAAATACTGAATTACCAGCGACTGTCACCTTTAAACTAAATGGCAGCTTTCCTATCAAACAGTCCAGCTCAGCAAACAGGAGGGCTGCATTTAAACCACGCCCACTTTCCCACCATTTCCTATTGACCCCTCAAGGTGAAAGGCTGCAAGAGTGATGTCTCCATACAAATGTTGCCCTGTGGGAATTCTGTGCTACCTGCAAGTGACAAAAACCACTTGAATAAACCTTCGCGTTGGTGTCACTCTGAACCAGCAGTGGTGAAATATATGAATCATGTAAACAGCTGCAAATGACTCCCCTGTATTTTCTGGCTGTAACAAGATTCATATGTTTAAGGGCTCTTACAGACAGCGTTTGAACCTGTGTTCTGTTTTTATTCGTTCAGCCGCAGGGCAGCGCAGGAATAGACGCATTCAGTTTTTTTCAATGGGGCTGTACTCACGGGCGCAAGTAGGCGCCGAACGCAGGTTGAGACGCAACATGCTGCATTTTTCCTGCTTTCAGCACCTGCACGCGCCTGTGTGAGTACAGCCCCATTGAAAAAAACTGCGTGCTCCCCTGCGGCTGAACACATAAAAACGGAACGCAGAGGAGCGCAGCTTCAAACGCTCGTCTGTAAGAGCCTTTACTGTTAGAGAATCGCACTATGATCAATGCTAAGGTCTTTTCAGCTGATTTGTTTCTTGCAGGCCCTGATTTGTGGCAAGGTCACAAAGGCCCTGGCCTAGGGCGGCAGCATTTCAGGGGGGCAAGAATTTAAGGAGCAGCAGAATTTCAAGAGCAGCAGAATTTCAGGAGTGGCATACCACCCAGCTACCTTCAAGTTGACTAGGAGCAATGGAGAAACACACTGCAGTCTCCAGTGCTGTGCCAGACACAATAGTTAAAGATGTGCGCAAGAAAGGGAACGGGATGAGAATTTCACCTCTCTCAATTCCTTTTTACGGGATTTTTAAAGGCATATTTATCAAAGGGTGATAGTGAAAGTTCACCATTTGATAAATACCCCTTTAAAAATCCCATAGAAATGAATGGAGAGAGGCGATATTTCACTCTGCGGACTGTAGAGGTGTCTAACTTAACTCTTTAATAAATCTACCCCTAAGGGTGCCCTGGCCTGGTTGCTTTATGGCAGTGTAATCAGGGCCACTAAAATACTTCTCGGTCTTCCCTTCCCTGGCTTCAGCTTGAGCTCAGTTTAGCAAGCACTGCCCTGATCTCTGTTCTAACACTATCCATTCTGGCCATTTATATGATAGTTTCTCACAATCAGGAGTCAGCGTGAAGTCAGGGTGTAAGTGGCACAGAAGCAGTACATGCAGTTGCATATACATGACTAACAATCAGCTGCAGTGTGCAGTAAATCTTCCTCTGTATGAGCCCAAATTGTTGGAGGGAATTCCAGATTCTGCTAAATGCAACATACAAATCTCGCACCATGCAGTTTCTTTTCTGAATCAGGCACTGCTAACCTCAGACATTATACATGTCTGTCAGTCCCTCCTAGTAATGTGTATAACTTTCTGTCAGCAGACCCAGCAGCTCTGGAATGTAGACTGATGTGAAGTTAAAATGTTTTGAGTGTTTCCTGCAAAAAAAACAACTTAGTTAAAATCTATACACAGGAGCAGATTTATCAAGGGTCGAAGTGAAAATTGGAATTTTTGAGTTTTTTATGGCTAAATTTGTCAAATTCGACTAGGGAATTGTTAAAATTCGTATAATACATGAGGAGGAGGCGTCTCCAAATAGTAAGTGATTACTCACCACATCAAGAAAGTGGCCCGGGTGCACCACCCTGACCCCTCAGCACGGGGAACAGACAAAGCTGAAAATTCTTTGGAGCAGGCACTCAATAAAAGCAATCTTCCACCAGGCAGTTGTATCAAATTGGAAAAGTTTCTTTAAGAACCTAAATTTGACTATTCACCACCTAAAACCTGCCAAATTGCTGTTTTAGCCTATGGAAGACGTCCTGGGATCAATTTGGACTTGTTTGCAGCCTGCCTGAAAAGCTCGAATTGTATTTAATTCTAGTTTTTGGTCCATAGTATTCACCTGACTTTGAAAAATTAAAATTTTTTTTAATACATTTAGATTGGTTGAATTTGAGTTCATGGGAGTTTTAAAAAAACTTTCATGAACTCGAAATTTGACCCTTGATAAATCTGCCCAACAGTGTCTGGCTAGCCCACCGTAAAACCAGGAAACCTCTTGGTGTCAGTGGGCCCTCCAGCTTCTTACCATTTGGCCTATTTCATGGTCACTGCCTATTTCTATTTGGGAACGAAGAGTGTAAATCGATGGAAGGCGAGTGTATAGTGTGTAAAGAAAAGAGACTATGGTGGGTTCCTGGCTCCTCAGTCCGACATTGTTTACAAGCAAGTTGTAATATTTTAGGGGTTTGGTTGAGATCAGAGATAGCATATATACCATTTTCAGTGAACCCCAAAAAAGTTTTGAGGGACCCACATGAGACGCAAAAGGGTATGGGGCTACAAGCAGTAACCTGAAGACAAACTGGGAGACCCCTTTATTAAAGGTCGAATTTTAGTGCTTATAGAGCCTTTTCAAACCATGTTTAAACTCTGTTACTCTAAAATAACGAATGCTGTGAAAGTTATTAAAAGATCCAAATGAGAAAAAAAATGTGCTGAGATTTATCTACCTGCCATTATGCACACAGTGTATAATAACTGCATTGAAATAAATCACAAACCCGATAAATCACAAAACTCTTGCAGATGAAAAGATCTATAGGACATGCCAATATATATTGATAAATGTTTATGGAGAATACAGAAGAACCCCCCCCATAAAGAGTCCGTTCACCTTTAAGTTAACCTTTAGTATGTTATAAAATGGCCAGTTCTAAACAACTTTTCAATTGGTCTTCATTATTATTTTTTTTTATAGTTTTTTTATTACTTGCCTTCTTTTGAATCGCTCTAGCTTTCACCGACCCCATCTAAAACAAATGCTCTGTAAGGCTGCTCATTTAGGGGCAGATTTATCAAGGGTCAAAGTGAATTAGAGGGAATTTTTGAAGTAAAACTACGACTTCGAATTCGTTTTGAAGTAAAATAGTTTGAATATTCGACCATTCGATAGTCAAAGTACTGTCTCTTTAAAAAAACTTCGATTTCAATACTTCGCCAAATTAAACCTGCCGAAGTGCTATTTTAGCCTATGGGGACCTTCTAGAGCAAGCTTTTGGAAGTCGAAGTAAAATAATTTGATCGATAGCTGAAATCCTTCGAATCGCTCGATTCGAAGTATTTAATCGTTCGATCGAACAATTTTACTTAGACCGCAGGATACCCAAATTCGATGAAAAAAACTTCGACTTCGATATTCGAAGTATTTCAATTCGATGGATGAATTTCGAAGTATTTTTAACTTCGAAATTCGATCCTTGATAAATCTGCCCCTTATTGTTGTTGCTCCTTTTTATTACTAATCTTTCTATTAAGGCCTACTCCTATTCATATCCCAGTCTCTAATTTATGTCAATTTATGGTTGTTAAAGTAATTTAAACCCTAGAAACCAGATTGCTGAAATTATAAACTGGAGAGCTGGTGAATAAAAAAATGAAATAACTCAAAAACCACAAATATTAAAACATGAAAACCAATTGCAAATTGTCTCAGAATATCACTCTCTATACTAAAAAGTTAATTCAAAGGTGAACAACCCCTTTAATAATGAAATCAAAGCATTTGTGCCATCACTTATTTAGAATGCAGTGCTTTTAAATAATCCCATGTAGCAATGGCTTTCATCTCAATCAGCTGCAAGGTGCGGAGCACAATTTTGGACTAAGCTACACAGGAGATTTTGTGGGTCAGATTCTATCTGATCTTTCTGATCCTACAAAATCCAATCCCCATAGCTATAATGTAAAGTCGGATGGTGGGGTTTGTTCATGCATCTACAGTACAGCGTGACGTCATTTCGTTACTTCGCCGATTTACTAATGGGTGTTGGCGTAAATTCGCTAGTGAAGTGGACCTACTCTAGCGCTACTGCGGACCCTTACGCCAGGCGAAGTTGCGCTATGGCTAAGGGATGTAACTATGCTAATTCACTAACTTGCGGATTTTACTGAACGTTACCTCTTGCGCCAGACTTGCCTTCGCCACCTCAGACCAGGCGAAGTGCAATAGATAGGGGTTGCTTCAAAAAAAGTTGACATTTTTTCGAAGTCCCAAAAAACGCTGGCATCGTTTAGTTTTTTAAGGGTGATAGGCTGAAAAAGATCATAAATTTTTTTGGGGGTACCCTCCTTCCCAACATATGGCACCTAAACTACGGTATACAGTGGGCTCATGTATAGGGCAAAACAACTCTATTTTATTTTATGAAGCTTTCCCAGCCTTGTGTAGTGTAATGTATTTGCTGCTACATATACGTCCATTGTAGTTTAACTTGGCGCCGTATG